>NC_046169.1:355340-592840 GCF_011064425.1 Rattus rattus
GAAAAAGAGCTGTCACAGGTTTTAGCAGTTGTCAGTGCTCAGAATGCTAATGGTTTTATTTGTTTGTTTGTCATGTTGGAGCTTGAACCCAGGGCCTGCACATGGTATTGCCACCAAATCACACCCTGAGCCTAGCAATTTCATTTTTCAAAATTTAATTTTAAAAATTGTGATCCTCCTCCCCCCAGTCTGAGTTGGAGAAGCCTAGAAGTCGGAAAAAAGCATCTGTCACAGACCCAGAAGAGAAATTAGGTATGGATGACCTTAGTAAGCTGGTCCAAGAACAGAAACCTAAAGGCAGTCAGCGGGGCCGGAAAAGAGGCCATGCGGCTTCGGAATCAGAGGAGCAGCAGTGGCCTGAGGAGAAGAGGCACAAAGAGGAGCTCCTGGGAAATGAGGACGAGCAGAACAGCCCCCCGAAGAAGGGCAAGAGAGGCAGGCCACCAAAGCCTCTCGGGGGGACATCGAAGGAAGAGCCAGTGGTGAAAACATCCAAGAAGGGAAACAAGAAGAAGCCTGCACCTCCTGTAGTAGACGAAGATGAAGAAGAGGAAAGACAAATGGGAAACACAGAACAGAAGTCAAAGAGCAAACAGCAGCGCACGTCCAAGAGGGCTCAGCAGAGGTGAGTGTGTGCAGGCCTAGGCCAGACTGTGACTGTGACTGTGCCTGCCGTAATGCAGTCTTAATTTGATGCTATCCACATTTGGGTCTTCCTCAAAGCAGAGCAGAATCTCCTGAGACTAGTGCAGTTGAATCCACACAGTCCACACCACAGAAAGGACGGGGAAGACCATCAAAAACGCCATCACCATCACAACCCAAAAAAAATATGTAAGTTGTAAATAATATTAAATTTCAAACCAATTTCAAATTATTTTGCAAACTTTATAAGTTTATAAGCATATTTATTGCTGTATTTAAATTCCAAATATTTTGTCCAATTATTATTCAACTGTAAGATATTTTTATAAACTTATCTAGGGAATTAACAGCCCAATTAATATTTGTACATTTTTATAGGTCTAGAGAAGTCTTTATAAATGAATGCCAAATAGTTATGTAGTCTTATGGTGTACACGTGCTATTTTCCAGTAGTCACTATGCCTCAGCCAGCTTTCCTCATAGCTGCAGGCTACAGTTCCTCTCAGTCATTCCCCTAGTGAACTTTTGGCACTGGCATCTTTGCGTCCTTATGCTTACTTATGCAAATGCACTAACAGGAGAGACGGAGCTTTGAGTCTGCCCAAGTCACCAGCACAGCACAAGCACCAGCACTGCGAGCTGCACAGCAGACAGGGGCGTCTCCCGTTAGAAAGTACAGCCAGAGCATCATGTCCTGTTAGTCAGAAATGCCGTCTTCTCCTACGCATGCTCACTGTGTAGCTGTAACCAGTACTTGGCTTTCAAAACGTTAGTGCAGAGTTGGCACCAAAATAGGAGGTCGTCGTTGGGTACCTTTAAAATCAAGTATAATTACATCATCTTGGTAATGGCTCTATCAAGCCCTGATCGTATACTTGCCTTTCTTTAGTTTCCAGCACATCTCAGCTAAGTACTTGGGTACCATAGAGTTTTTCCTGTTCCTGTGTGTTCCACAGGAAAAGGAAAAGTTGCCCGAGTGTCTGCTAGTGCTTCGTGCCTTACTCCATGTAATTTCTCTATAATGTTAGAAGTACAGGTAAGTACCTTATCATGATAGCTTCCTGACTACTGGATCCAACGAGCAAGAAACTACTGTAGTCAATATTTAAAATATCTCATCTTTGTACTGGGCATCATAAACCTAAGGGCTTTAAGTGGTTATAATTTCCCCCTCAAGTTTCATAAGGTCTTTCCATGAACCTTCAGAACCAAAGTATATTTTTTTCAGCATAGAAGGATACTTTTTACCTTGTCAGACTGTTTTCAATTTTCTAGACAGTTGTTTTCCAGATCTGGAATAATAACATGTCATAATTTGTGTGCTTTTGTGTTCTAACTGTAATGTAGTTGAGAACACTGTCACCCATGTCGTTCTGTGTGGTGGCACATCACAGAGCCAGTTCTTATCCTCACGAGACTTGTTCTGCAGTGGACAGGCGGGCACTAAGGAGAAACACACGAATAGGAAGCTATGACTCGGATGTATATCTTGAAATATGTAGGGCATCTTAAGAGAATATAGTGGAAAGAAGTTGGGGGAATTTTCTTTCTGGAATGTGATAGTGAATTAACTATTGAAACTAATAGAAGAGATGAGATGAGATGGCTCACTGGGTAAAGACTGTTCCTGCCATGTCTGACTGCCTGAGTTCAATCCCCAGTACCCACATGGCAGGAGAAAGAACCAGTTCCCTGAGTGCCCTGTGACTTCCACAGGCTGTCTGTGGCACATGTGTGTTCACACAGAATATAAATACAAAACAAATAGGAGGGAGGAGGGAGAGAATGCTGTAGGCGAAGTTTCTGAAGTGGGGAGATTTTGGTAAATCCAAGGAACTGCAAAAGGCAAAAAGGTTCAGTAGATTGTCACGGTGAGGAATAGGCAGGCAGGCCAGGATCGGAAGGGACTTACAGGTTCATTCTTGGTGCAGTGCAGGGGTTTGTCTGGGGTGATGCCGTCTGTTCTGTTTTCAGAGGATCACTGTAAGGAAAGGGCAGGTGCTAGGAATGCATGGTACCAGCAGTGTCAGGGAAGCTGGGTGCATCTGTGTGCTGGATTTGGATTCTCTCTGCAGTCCAAGATAGTAGACGGAAATGCGCTCGCTGTTCTCAGCTCAGAGAATGCTCGCTTTGAGGCTTAGTGAAGACTGTGATAAGGAGGAAAGATGAGGCAGATGCTGGCTTCAGGTTGTTGTGAAGTCCTTTATGGTGATAGGCTTGGTGACACCTTTTTCCTTTTCTAGAAAGTGTAAGATCCTAAGAGTAATGCTTATGGGTCAAGATGAAAATTTATTTCTCATCTCATGACATAATTGACCAAAATTCATAAACTATTTAAGACATTTCTTACAGTAAATTAACACACAACTTAACATCGGGATTCTCATTTTATTTTCTGTGTTTTTCTTTAGCCGTGTAGGACGCTCCAAACAGGTAGCTACTAAAGAAAACGATTCAAGTGAAGAAATGGATGTGCTTCAGGCCAGCTCTCCTGTCAGCGACGACACTACGCAGGAAGGAGCAGAAGAGGAGGATATTTCTGCAGGAAATGTATGTCCTTTTTGAAGTGTCACGTATGTGGTATTACAAAATGCAAAAACTGAGCCAGTAAATATTTAGTCAGCTCCATTATAACACTTGCTGTTGTCGATAATTCTAGACATTTATGCCTTTGTAGTTTAGTTCGCTGTGTTATTTTACTTACCAGCTAGGATAATGGAGAAACAGCGTTGAGGGGAGCTTGAACTGAGAATGATGGGGATTGCGAGGTCTAGAGAACGTGTCAGCTGAGTGCAGAGGAGTCCAACAAGTTTCTTGCTGCTAGTCTCGGCACGGGAACCCCTGAAGTACTGTGTATTTGTACTCATGGATGTCTTTGACGTTTCTGTTCTGAGTCTCCTGATAGAAACCAGAAGAAGCCCCACTGAGTAAAACTGAACCTTAAAGTCCAGTGAGCCTTTGGGATTGAGTTGTAAACGGCCTTTCTGTGGCTGGCAGTGCTGCTGCTTTTACAGAAGTAGGAGCTGGTACTTTTCCAGAGACTTCCTTCTTTTAAATAGCAGATGCTATTGCTAGCTATCTCAAACTGTCTGTCTGTCTGTCTGTCCACCCACCCACATCCCAAGTGTTGTCCCTCCTCCTGGTCCCCTACCACATACTTCTTATTGGGGGGAAAATTAATCCAAATAGGAACTGTGTTCCTGATACATTAGTGCTAAAATTTTAGATCAGCCCAGTCAATTCTTTTCATTTTGGAGACTTGAGTTGTTTGGTCGGTTCCCAGTGTTAGACTCTGGGCCAATTCTGTTTCACGTGGTTCAGTGGTTCCATCCCCAGGGTTTGTGTAGATGAGTTTCCACGAAATCATCTCAAAGCAGGTCGGCTTTGTTTCTTAAGGACTTAGAGGAAGGGGGTTAGAACCTAAGATGAATCATTTATAGTAATGTTGAACAGATGATTACCAGGTCCATTCACGCAAAGCCCTGCTCCTTTTCCTTCTACTGGTTTATCCTGACCATGTTTTGAGTCAGAGTTTTAAGCTTCCTGTAGGCCTTGCTAGTAAACGGTAGTATGATTAAACTCAGTTGTGTAGCTGTGTCTCCAAGTACCGGGAGCCAAACTGACTAACTTCTGACATAAAATGACCTAGCCCTAGAGTCAAGTGTTTTCTTTCCACAGACAGGAAGTGGGACAATGGCGGCTCTGAGAGTAGTTGTTACTCACCTGGGACACCCCGAGCTCTGTGGATGACGACTCTAAACATTAATACAGAAGGAACATACCCTGTTGCCTGGCAAAGGTCGACTGTAGGCTTGTCTATACGTAGACACCATAGAGGCCTTGATTTCTGAGGATAGAAAGAAAGAGAGGACAGCTTTAAGAAAAGAAATGCAAAAAAATTCAGAAATGTATGAGAATAACGATTGTTTTAAAAATGGTTGGTACTGTAACTGTGGATGTGCTCACATTGGTCATCTGTTGACTTTTCTCCTCAGGTACGGCGGCGAAGCTCCAAACGAGAGAGACGATGAACATGCCATTAACTTTCTTTATGAAAGCTTTGGGAAAAAAATAACATTTTTTGTCAAGTATGAGGCTAAATAAAGCCCTTGATGCACAAAACGGGACTGCCAAAGTGTGGACAGTTGGACTTTTGATGACCATGAATTTGTGGTCACATGCATCAGCCATTCACAGAGTGATGACATTGACTCCAGAGTCTTGTGAAAGTGTCATGTGTGACGGCTGTGTAGGCATAAACTAAAGAGAAGCGTGTAAATAGTCCCACTCCCCATCTCTGACTTCTAAAGTGCTTGTATAGCTTTTATCTGCGGCTTTAAACTGACAGTACCCAGCTGCTTACTGGATCTATTAATTTGAAAAGCATTTGCTAGGGTGGATCTTAAGCAGCAGTCTGTCAGTGTTTGTATTAGAATTCTCTGCAATTTTACTGTGAAAACTTGTTTTCAACAATTGGTGTCATTTTCTTGATGTCACTACTTGTTGGAGTTAAGTGGTCTCTTCCTGCCCCTTCACAGCTCATCTGTGTGTACTCCAGGGCACCCGTCATCTCCGAGGTGCTAAGCCTCTGTCGCCAGCGCTAATGCCTCTTTTGGGGCACTGCACGGGGCGGGAGATAGTCCTGAACTTACCTGATGACTTTACACCTCAGTATTGCTCCCAGAATTTTCTGGCTTTTCATGGCAATGAAAATTTTAAGAAAGAGATTTAAAATATTTTAATTTTAAAGAGTGTGTTATAAAATAATGTACTAAATTCTTTATTCCATTCTATCATCTTTTTTCAGTTTATATTAATCTACTGTATCAATAAAATTCTGTAATTTGAATGGGCTTTTAATAGTCTAGAATGTTATTGTGTATAGATATTCTTGAACATTATGTTCAGAAATGCAAATTATTACGCTATAATATAAAATCTGATATATACACATTAGGAAAGTTCTCATTCTCTATAACCATGTAAAGTTAATCAGAAACAAAAAATTTTATTGATGCAGTGTATCTTTATAAATCTGTTCTTGAAAGCCAAGTGTTTTGTATTTTGTAGTGAGTTGCATGTTTATGAAAAAATTGCTGATCATGAGATGTGCTTTTCTGTAAATTCATACTTAGCCATAGTATATGATAGATGACCCCTTAACATAGTTTTTCATCAAGAGTTTATAATTGTACTTTATTTTGGAGCCAAAAAAATTGTTTTTGGGGGAGGGGCTGTGTGGCAGTGATTTATCTAGTTTGGGCTGAGACTTTAGGCGTCACACTCACAAACGCTGAGACTTCCACTGAGTCCAGAACAGGAGAAATGGACACTTGCCTGGGTTTAATTTAGAGGTCTGCAGAGTCTAAAAATAGATCATCGAGGAGGCTCACAGCGCCCTTTACATAGAGTGTGAGCTGAAATGTATTGGGTGCCACCTTATGCTCCCCTGAATTAACTTTAGGGTTCTGGGTGCAGGGTTGTTTTTGCACAGTTGTTAACAATAGAAAAGAAAGTTACATTCTGCACTACCGAGTTTACTATACCAAGTAGCAGCAGTTTCACACAGTACGCCTTTGTGTTTAAGGTGTGTTTCCAAAACTGAATATAATCTATTTGGATGCTATACAGAAGTGACTATTTTAGAAATGACATCGTGCTATTTTCTAGTATGTATTGCAAATGATGTGATTATTTTTCTTTTTAATATTTCCTCATGTTTATGAAACACTTTATTTTTAAAAAGATGTTTGAATTGTGTCTTAATCTTTCAGTGTTTAACTTCATTTGCAACAGTGTTGGCACCAGTGGTGATGGGAGGCGCTGTCTGTCAGGACAGCTAATGCTGGATTAGGACACTTTGAGTTTTAAATGTTTCATTAGCTCAGCTCTCCAAACAATGATGTTTCCATCTCAGCAGTACAGAAGCATGTTTTTAAATTTATGGCATAAATAATAAAGGATAGCACTGTATTTTTGTCATCAACAACTTCATTGGAAATATTTATGGAAACATGTTCAAAACCATTTTATAAGACATATAAAATTATTATGGAGGATTTTTATTTGCATGATCATAGTTCACCAGATTTCACTGCACATTAATGCTGTGCGTCAGTTCATGGCAAACATGGTCATCGTAGACTTTGTGTTCAATGCCAGTGAGTTTGTAATTCTACAGCCCACCCGTTCACCTTTTGGAAGGACTATAATGTAAAATTTCCATTTCTTGTGTAGAGAAATAGGTGCAATAATGATCAAGTTTTTATGTCCTGAGTCTCCGTCCTGGGGGCTTCTTCTTATGTTAAACTTAACACGTCATGTACTAACATCTGGAGAGCCACATACTTTAAAGTAAATTAAAGTAAAGCTAAGTATGTGTCCAGCATCCGTGCCGACAGCCATTAGCACATGCTGCTGCGGCCATGCTCTTTTGAGCCCGTGTACTGTCTGGCCTTAAGGAACTGTGTAGCTCATTGTAACAGACGCCCTGGCGGATCTGGTGACTCCCGGGTGAGCCTCGCTTGCTGCAGTGCCACACTAAGCTCTCTCAGTGATCTCCACTGTGTGTGTAAATGAGAAATGTGCTGTAAAACTTGTTCTAGACATTAAAGTTTAAATGACTTTCTACATCTTCCTACAGCTTGCAAGTTTGACTTTTAAGGTTCCCTTTGCCTCCTGGAAGGATATCGGGGATGTGATGATTTGTTTAACTTAGGCATAACTCCACTGCATAGTGTTGTTACCATAATGAACAGTTGGTTCTAGATGACAAGTTTCCAGACACAGTTTTGGATTTTCTGTGAACTTAAATAAACGTAGAAGCTCATGTAATTATATTCCTATGTGACTCAATATATATTTACCAGAGAAAGTCATGTTTGGTGATTTTTTAACTTTAGAATCATTTCTTTCCCAGTGACAATTTTCTAAACTTCATGTTTAAACTTTTCATGCAAAATCTTGCCTTGCAAAAATTTACTAAAGACCACTCAAGTTAGTGAATTGCATAATTAAAAAAGCAGTAATATAAAACCTGAAGCTAAGGACTGTGCAGATACATTACCAGGAAGTTTTATTTGCTCAGTAAACATCATGAACCCACTGCATGCCAGTCACTCAGTTTTCACTCAGATTGAGGTTCAGTCAGTACAGACCAATCCCCTGCCTTCGAGATATTTACGTTGCTTTGGAAGTAAGTGAATTAAAAAAGAAAAGTGGGAAATGCTGCAGTCTGGAAAAGGTGATTGGGAAGAACCTGCTACATAGATAGAAATTAGGTGGGGTACTCAGAGCGAAGTCGGGAGTCGCTGTGTGTTCGTGACTGGTGTTCGTGACTGGAGAGCGTCTTGGTCATCTGAAGGTGCTCGTGTTGCCTGGTGCTGAGACGCCGCTCGCTGCTCCTTTAACTGCCGTTTGTAGTTGTTTCTTACGTTTGCCTCCTGTGTTTACTGTGTGCATCTCTGGGGCTTGTTGATGTGAGGACCTGTCCTTTATCTAATTGATCCTCTAAAGAGGATAAATCCTTCTGATTAGTTGTAATCTCTTGTTTCTCCTGTTGCTTTTTTTTCTCCTCATCTGGCCCTTTGTTTTCTTAGAGCCTTTAGCTCTGTTTGATTGTTTTATTTGATCTCTTCTAGTAGTGTTTTAGTTCCTACTTGGTTGTGTTCTTTAATGGTTTCCCTGCAGGTTACAGTAGGCATTTGCCTTCCTGTAGGCTGGCGTACTGGTGCATTTACCGTCTTCACCACAGCCCGGCCTCCCAGCAGCTCGGCTGTGTGCTGCTACTCTGTGCAGTGGCCACTTTGTATCTGACTGATGGTTACTATTGCGATAGCATTGCTGCCTACTGGTCTTTGATGGATCTGTGCATTTTCTCTTTACCCTTCTGTGCCTCGTCTCCGTTTATTTCCCTTCAGCATAGAGAGCATTTGAGACTGCCTTACTGTGTTGGTCTGCTGGCCGTTAGCCAAATGGCATCCCACTGTCCTCTGGTTTTTACCTTTTTCCTGGAGAAGTCGGTCTTTGCTCTTGAAACCCACATGTGTAGAGACTGTGTGACTCTAAAGGATCCCCGTCCTGTTGGTCATCCGTCCTGGTGGACAGTCTCGATGATCTCTTTGGGCCTTTCTATTTACTTTTCACTGAGGTGGAGTCTCCTTAATTCAGAGCTACCATTTCATGGCTTCAAATGCTCTCATACTGACTTTGTCCTACCCCGGCGTTGTTCTCAGTGGTTTACACTGCTGTGAGATACAGATCCCATCCGCTTCTGGTGGCTGCAGACCTAAGTCCTGCACCTCTCCGAGCGTTGTGGTCCATCGCGTCTAGATACTGTGTTCTGTAGGATTTTCCATCAGTGCGTGTTCCCACCTAGTCAGCCTTTTCTTCACGCTCTGTGTTGGTAGCACCATCCTAAGCCACCACTCGCTAGGGTAGACAGAAGGTGTACCAATTCAAAAAAGATGCTTTTCCTAAAGAGAGTGAGAAGAGGTGTTAAAAATTGTTTCATTAAAAGTGAAGGAGCCTCAGATTGTCACAGCGTATGTTACACTCTGCATATGCCATTGTGCCGTCCCATCCTCACTATAGCTCTATGTAGTGGCTGGACAAAGACCTCTTGAATACATGAAGGAACGGATCAACAGTCATTATATGCTGGAGTTAGTTTTCAAGTGGTGAGGGAAAGTTTGATTGCATTTGTTATTCTGCAGAGCCATGTTCTTGCTCCACTATGTCAGACACTAATAAACCAGCGTTAGTTAATTAAGTATTAATAAGTCTCCTATAGTGACAGTATGATTCTCAAGTAATGTTGGGAGCTTTTGTTGAGTTGAGAGAATGGCTAAAATAATGGCTTGTTTTGTTTTGCTTAGGCTACTTCCAGTTTGCCTGCATGGTTTCCCATGATGCCACAGCTCTTACCTATGGGAAACATTGTACGGGAGTTGGTGAGTCCAGTGTTCACAGAGCAGATTCAGTCTGGGGCCATGATCTTGGCCAGAACTTCAAACTCTGATTAGATTAATGCAGCTTCCTTGAAGCAGGCTGCTTTTGTAAGATTGCCAGACTTCTGAAGAGGAGAGGAGAGTTAACATTTCAGCTGCATTCGCTCCTTTCAGCTCACCCTTCCCCTGAATGCTGACAGCCGGCATAAAACCAGGGGAAAGGTGGGGATACCGTGAGCACCAGCGCATGGTGTACTGGTTACTTTTTTTGTTACTTTAACAATACCCAACAAAAGCAGTTTAAGAGAGGAAGAGTTTGTTTTGACTGTAAACATCTACCCTACATCGGAGTGAAGAGGTGGGGGAAGAAGGCGTCTTCATGGCGAGGGAAGCATTGGGCTGCCTTCCTCCTCAGAGACCCCACAGTGGGACAGGAAGCAGGCTGGGCAGTTGGCTTTCAAGGCCCTAGAGGACCCAGAGAGCCAGACCCTCTAGGTAGGCCTCACCTCACCTCCTGAAGGTCACCTCTTCCCAAAATATCACAAACAGCTGGGGGCCAGATACTCAAACTGTCTAAGCTTCCGAAGTTCCCATAGTCTTACAGTTCCAGTGTTGATCAAAAGTTCAGTCTCTTCTGAGCATCAGGGCAGTCTCTTAACTGAGTCCTTACGAAATGAACATCCAAGTTAGCATACATGCAACATATGAAGGGGCAGAATAAGGCAACATCCCAAAAATGAAACGTGGGACAGCGAGAAATTGACCCAAGCAAGACCAAGACAAATACCAAACCCTTGTCCCCACATAGGCGGGGTCATTGTGCTCTTGCAGGCTGTGGTGGATCCCAGCTGTCATCTGTAGCACATTTGACCTCTCTTGGGTCATCTCCACTTGGAGCCTGTTGTTTTCCTTAGTGAATGCTCTTGCTGGGTCTCCACTGTAACTCAGATCTCTCTAGAGCTCCTGGCCTCCGTGCCGAGAGTCAGATTCTCCCACGTGATGCTTGCCCGCAGTGGCTTTGCAAGACTTTGACCCAAGCTTCCAGAACCTCTTCACTCATTCTTAACCTACACACCAACACCAAGTTCTGCTCCCTAAAAGCAGCCTAGCTCCTCTCTGCAGCCAGGAAGCACCTGCCTAGCCAGTCATAGGCAGCTTCCCAATAGGGAAGGCTGGAGCCTTTGATGGATAGGGCCTTTAACCAAGTGCTCGCTGGGCCAGTTTGTCTTTAATGGCATTAGTTACAGCTCCATTGTTATGTGTCTGCCTTGTCCACAACCTTAACCGTGGCTATACACCTTTCCCTAGCAAATGCCGGTTTTTATATCTTTGTGCTCTCATTGCGGTTCTTAAGAATAATGGTCAGTAACCACACCTTAGGCTGGCTGTTACTCTGAGTTTCTTCTGCCAAGCAACTCGGTCTGTGACTTAACTCAGCAGCAGTCAGAATTCCAGGGCACGAGCCGAATGCAGCCAGATCCTTTGCTGTAATGAGTATGAAGGTTCTGTGGCTCAGTCCCTGTAGAGCACTGGTTCTCAACCGTCCTAGTGCTGGGACCCTTTAACACCCCCACGTGTGGTGATCCCAGCCATAAAATTATTTTTGTTGCTACTTCATAACTAATTTTGTGACTACTATGAATCATAACATAAATATCTGATATGCAGGATATCTGATGTGCAGCTCCCATGAAAGAAAGGGTGGTTCAACCCTGCGAAGGGGTCGTGACCCAGAGGTTGAGAACCACTGCTGTAGCGGTCCTCATGGGCGGGCCCTCTGTTGCTGTTTATTCTAAGTGCTGATCCTCTAAAGCCTCACCCGAATGATCTGCTTACACACTTGGGTTTCTCTAGCCTGTAGCTCCAATCCCCTCAACATTTCTCCTGAGAACCATTTCTAAGAGGCTACGGACTATACACGGTCAGGTTTATGAAATAGGCAATAGCCCTATTTCTTTTTTTTCTTTTTTTTTTTTTTCTTCTTTTTTCTTTTTTTCGCAGCTGGGGACCGAACCCAGGGCCTTGCGCTCCCTAGGCAAGCACTCTACCACTGAGCTAAATCCTCAACCCCCAGTGGCAGCTTCTTAAAGCAGAAGGAAAGTGTGAAGCTGGGGGACATTATAGAGAAGTTTGTCACGACAGGACAAAGCTGGGCAGTGCAGTTAGATAACTGTCATATACAAAACAGCCTACCTGCTTCAACACTTGTCCTCAGAAGCTCTTGGCAGATAGAAATTGCTAGAACCAAGTTCTCCAGTAGCTCTATTCAAATGGCAAGTGCCGGGCATACTGGGGATCCAGTTAACCTTTAAACAAGTGACTTAGAGGCAACTCAGAGGGAAGTCGGAAATAATGCCCAAGATGAAAATTGTGATATTTTTATTGATACCTGTTTTTTTAAAACTAAGCTATACTCAGTACCTGATTCCCTCCCTCCCTCCCTCCCTCCCTCCCTCCGTCTGTTTTTCAAGATAGGGTTTCCCTTTGTAACTCAGAGGTCTGCCTGCATCTGCCTCCCGAGTGCTGGGATTAAGCAGCATGTGCCTGTCCTACTTTGGCCTCCATACTCTTTAAAGTGGTTTCTGCCATTGCACACTAGTGTACCTTGTCCCTTGCTTGGGAAGGCCATGATTATTGTCACTGTTTTGAGGGGCTTAACTGTTGTAGCTATGGTTCTGCCCTGTGTGTAATGGCTCTCGCTCGTGACTCTGCTGGTCCCGTGCAGGCTCTCGAGGGGAGCCCTTGAAGTAATTATATATGAGTCCAGATTGCTTTAGAGACAGTCTAGCTCTGTGTGTATTTCAGTGATTCTGTAGTACAGATACTAGTTTGTTCATTCATTCGTCACTAAACAAAACAGCGTTGTTGACGGTTGTCACGTCTTTAAAACTCAATTTTCTGTGATACGTCTATTTCCTGTCTCTGACCTTTCCCCAAGTCTTTTTTATCCTTTTTTTTTTTTTTTTTTTGAGTATGGGTTTTGAGTTTTAGTCAGTCATACCTTGTGTCTTACTTTTCTGTGAAGAGAGACCATGACTAACTAAGGCAACTTAGAGAAGAACAAGTTTCAGAGGGTGAGCCCATGGTCACCCTGTCAGGGAGCATGGCAGCAGACAGGCAGGGATGGCGCTGGGAACAGGAGCTGAGCTTACATTTAATCCACAAGTAGAGACCTGAGAGTGGTGTAGGCTTGGGAACCTCAAGGCCTGTTGCCAGTGACACCAGACCTCCAAGAAGGCCACCCCTCCCCTTCCTAATCCTTCTCAAGCAGTCACCCAACTGGACACCAAACATTCAAACCTGTGAGCCTACGGGAGCCTTCTAATTCAGACCGCCATACTTTGTGAAGCTACATTTCCGATCTTAAAAGACGGTATGGTTTGAGTTTTACACATGCTGTGTGAGTGTATCATCTTCTGGGAGTCTGCATACCAAGTTTTCTTTGCGCATAGAATCTTTTTTTCTTGTTACGTGTTACAGAAATGTTTTCTCTTTCATTTGTTTGAGATGTTGGAGATCACAGTCTGCATGCTAAATTAAGTAAGTATTCTACCAGAGCTACATTCCCAATCCCCCACGCCTATTTTTTACTCTTATTTCAAGAAAAACAAAAAACAACAAACATACTACGTTGTCTAGCTTGACCCTGAACTGACTGTTTTCCGGGCAGACCTCGAGTTTGAAATCTCCCTGCATCAACCATCCTCTGAGGTCTCTTAGTGACTCAGCACCACCCAGCCCAGCCCAGGGTCCTGTCACTGTGACCTCTAATGTGCTCGTGTCTTTCATTTTCCTTCTGTGTTTATGGTTATTATAAGATTTTAAAAATACTTTCCTATCTTTTTTTTTCTTTTCTTTTCTTTTTTTTCCAGAGCTGGGGACCGAACCCAGGGCCTTGCGCTTGCTAGGCAAGTGCTCTACCACTGAGCTAAATCCCCAACCCCTCCTATCTTCTTCTAATACTTTAGCCTTTTAAGTTACTTAGGCCTGGGACTATTTGCACATTGCATGTCACTGACACAGATATGGGGACTGAGTCTCCCCATGCCTCAGTCTCCTTCTGAGCTCCTGTCATTAATCTCTGTGCCTGTGTCACCATTACCTTCCTACATCTATGTGGTATGTTTCTGTACTTTCTATAAGAAGTGTTGTAGTCTTGATTTTTAAAATACCTGGTGATTCTTAGCCTTGGTCTTTTCTCAGACAACTCAGCTTGCTAAGTTTCATTTGGAAGATCCTGGTGGTATGTTTAGAAAAAGCCTCCCATATATAAATTACTCTGCAAAAGATGAAAGAATTTTTGATGTTTTGGTTTTTTGTTTTGCTTTTGTTGTCGTTGAGACAGGGGTTCTCTGTGTAGCCTTGGCTGTCCTTGAACTCATTTTTTGGTCCAGGCTGGCCTTGAACTCGAAATCTGCCATCCTCTGCCTCCTGAGAGCTGGGATTAACAGCATGCCTTGTCTGCCACAACCCTGCTAAGAATGAAAATGGTTATGCCAGCCCGTCCGGGGCAGTCATGGGGTGTGATGTGAGTGTCACAGACAGGAGTTTCTCCAGCTGCTGTGTAGAGCTGCTCTGAGGAGGTCTGAGTTACACTAATCTGTGTTGTGCCTGATCCTGTGGTTGAACTCACCAGCCCCAGGGATGAACCTATGAGGATTAGGTTCTCTCCTTATTTTAGTACCGGTGTCTGCCAGGATTGGGTAGTCTGGAATGAACTGGGAGATCTGTCCGTGGTTTTCTGTGAAAGTTGTATCAAGTAGGGTCGTCTCTTTAAGATTTCACATTGTGATTTATTTTCTCTTCAGCCCAAGAATATTTTACAAAACCAAGAATAGTATAATAAACACTCATGGTTTCGTGCCCCAGTTTAAGCAGTGTTAGCCTTTTGTTCTTTATTGTACTTTGTACAGACGCTGCCTCTCTGTGTCTCCCTGCTCCCTGCAGGTGAGCAAAAAAAATCCCAGAAACTTTTAACAAAATGTTTCTTTTGCTTGAATAGTGAATATTTGATACTGTGGGTGTCACAGTGCTGTAGAATGACAAAATTTGCCCCTGTCCCTCAGAGAGAGCATTTTCTTTTATTGAAAATGCTAAAAAGTGCAGTGAATGCTTATACACACACGCGCGCACACACATATGCACACACGCCCATTCTCTTGTTGTTTAAACTCAGAAATACCGTGTTAGTCCTCACGCTCCCTCCTAGCTCCATTCTGCACGTTTTCAGAATATTTAGCACAATTTGTTTTACATCACCATAGAGAATGCCTAGGTTTTTATATTTGCATTTTAACCTTTGGGATTTTGCTGTCAAAGCATGTGTCGTAAACTCAGTGCTGGGGTCATTGGTCCGATGATCTTGTCCCCTTGTAGGTAAGAGGGTGATAGTCCTTAAAGCATTTGTCTTGAAAGAAAAGACAGAAATGCATGTCACCTCTTCTCTTGTTGCTGTGACAGAATACTTGACAGAAGGCCACCTAAGCATGGTGGAGGGGTTCGTGGTTCTGCCTCACTGCTAGGGTTTGTGAACTCTGCTTGGGCAGATGAAACAGGAGGCTTTCGCTAGCCTAAGGTAGGGCAGGCTAAAGAGCTCGGGGTTGGTTTCTAAACCCCTAGGGCGGGTGTCTAGTCACCACTGGGAACTTCATAGAGTCAGGAAAGAGGCAGGGCCATGTGGGCCTGCAGTGAGGAGTGAGGGGGTAGGGGTGGAGGGAGGACCTCTGGCTTAGCTCAGGATGGCTTAGCTCCGATGAGTAGGATGGAGGGCCTTCTGCGGAGGCTTAGCAGCTCTGTATAATGAAGAGTTACCGAGGTGTCTCTCGGCAGTAACAAACCTACAGACAGAGACCAAGTATCACCTTTCCCAACTGCTTACGACTTGTATTTGTTTATTTGGTTTATGGCTCCAGAGGACTAAGAGGCCATCATGGTGAGGAAGTGTGGTAGCAGGCAGTAGACACAGCAGCCAGAGCAAAAGCAGAAGTTTCCTTATTGAGCCATAGCACAAAGCGGAGAGAGCGAACTGAACATGGTGTAAGCCTTCATTTTCAAATCCTAGCCCTGTGCTGGCCACCTCCAAGGCCATACCTCATAAGCCTCCCTAAACAACACTAGCAACTGCAAATGCCTGAGGCTGTCGGGAGACCTCGAATTCAGATCACCCATTAAGCTTCTTCTAGGTCCAGCATGGAGTGCATGCCTTTAGTCTCATCACCTAAGGGGGCACACAGACTGGTCCCTGTGACTGAAACCAGCGTGGTCCACATAGATAAGGCCAAGCCAGCAACATGGTGAGAACCTGCCCATTGGGCTGACCAGCTGACACACCACACATGCCCGGATCCAGGGCTCTGAGTTGGCCCACCATAACATCTACCCCATCGGTGAACTGCGAGAGCCCATGAAGGGACTGGTTCAACAGATCCAAAGTAGCAGGACCTCCGTGACACAGAGCAAAACAGGACATCCAAGAGGAGTTCCAGTGAGGATCCAAGAGAGTCCCAGTGAGGATCCCAGAGGAGTCCCAGTGAGGATCCAGTATTGATGGTGTAGCCGAAGCCAGAGGCCTGGGACCTCACTGCAATGCACATTTGCAAGAAAAGAAGCGTGGACAAAGTGGGAGGCTCTGTGACACACTACAGCTTCCATAAGAATTTTCCTGAGTGTGAGAGTGGGGGTGTGTGCAAGGGCAGGGGGCGGAGGGTCTGAGAAGCAGGTGAGTAGGATTGAGGTACATGATCTGAAATTCACAGTCAATGCAAAGTTAAAAGAATAGCACACACACACACACAAACAAAACAAGCTGATTTATCTTTTTCATAACTCAAGTGTTTACAGAATAGCTAAACCCGGATGTGACCTTTTAGAGCCCTTCTCAGAGTTGAAAGTTGATTGCTGTTCACAGCAGATGCATTTTTCCAGGTGTGATCTCCCAACTCACACTGGAGCACTTTCCACCCGTGACTTGTGTTCCCAGCCACCTGGTCTCTTCCTGCCCAGATCACTCCCATCTGCCATCACCATAGCCATCCCTTTGTCTCCTGGGAGACAGACCTGCATAGAAGACCAAGTCAAGCTAGAAAAAGCTTTACTGTCCATGCCAGTGCAGCCCTTGAAAGCAAAAGACTTAAAAGAAGCAGAAAACTGTATATTCTATAAATCAAAAAGCCAAGCGAACACAACAGAAACAGCTCTGAATTTGTACCACACACGAGGAAGAATCTTTGCCAAGTAACAGAGGCCTAAATCAAGTGAACCCCCAAAGCAGTTGCAATAGGCAGCTCAAGCTTGGGAAGGAAGTCTGAAAATGTTGCTCCGTGGAAACTACCTGTGAAGAAACATCCCCTGTGACAAGCGACACAGGATTGAGGGGAACCTTGGTGAATTGCTTATCCTTTCTCCAGAGGAGGAGAGCTGGTGTGGGAGTGAGAACCCTTGGCAGGGGGAGGGAAGTCACAGCTGCATGCCTGCCTCACTTGCAGCTGTCTACCGAGTTCAGCTGAGAGAGAAGCATCGGATCGGTCTCCGGGGACTCCGGAAGCAGGGCTGGCTGCCTGCCCTGAAGGAATGATGCAAAACTGGAGCACTGATGTGTTTCACCGCCTTGGGAAACCCAAATCGAAACTGCCAGCACCTTCATGCCACCAGTTGCGAAAGTCCCACAGTGCTCTGGATGTTATAAATGGAAGACCCGGGTAGAGTTTTCATTCTCAGATGATGAATTAAAGTAGAAGTGAACCATTAGAGGGACTGAATAGTCACCCTAACCCAACATCTGCCCCTCCTACCTTCATCACCCCTTGCCCCCCAAAAGATGCAGAATAAGAAGTTATGAGAGGAAAATGAACAGAGGACAGCGTCAGGGAAGAGTTTAGATGTTTATGCTCAGAGAATTAGAGGCCTCGGGTTCTGGAAAAGAATTTGCAGGAATGATTGTGAGATAAAGACTGAGTCTGGGGGTTGGGGATTTAGCTCAGTGGTAGAGCGCTTGCCTAGGAAGCGCAAGGCCCCTGGGTTCGGTCCCCAGCTCCAAAAAAAAAAAAAAAAAAAAAAAAAAAAAGACCGAGTCTGCTCAGTCTCGAGTAGCGCTCAGAGCATGGCAAGGATCAAAACAAGATCTGTCATGTTAAGTCCTGTGCCTACAAGACCACACCCTTTTCCAGCCTCCATGGGCACCCGCATGCATGTGGTGACTATACCCTCATACAGAAATAACCCCCCGGGGGTGCTTTCCGGTGTAGCCCTGGCTGACCTGGAACTCATTCTGTAGACCAGGCTGTCCGAACCCAGAGATCCTCCTGCCTCTGCTTCCCCAAGTGCTGGGACTGTTAAACCCAATTTCTCTGATGCCTCTAGAGTGTGTGTCCATGTGTGTAGGCAGTTAGGAGGCCTTTGATGAATACTTAAAATGTGCCACAGTGAAACCACCAGCTCTCCAAAGCAGGAGGACTCAAGTGTTAAAGGCTGGGCTGCACAATCAGACTCTTGGCTTTGCGGCTTCTCAGGGAGGTAAATAACCTTCACCAAGTTATTTCGTATGGCGTCTCATATTCAGCCAGGCATGGTGGCACACACCTTCTATTCAACACTTGGGAGGCAGAGAGGCAGGTCGGGCCTCTGATTTCAAGGCCAGCCTATTCTATATAGGAGTTCCAGGGCAGCCAGGGCCTCGGAATGAAATCCTGCCTCAAAACAAAAGCAGACAGCACCAACAGATTACCTACGTGTAAGAACACCCTCTGCACTTCATGCTAAAAAGAAAACATTGCTGAGGTAATGAGGGAGAGCTGTGTGCTCCCTGAACCAGACTGCATCGCTTACACGGGCCCTTGGCGGTCAGAAGGATGAGGAATTACTCTTAAGCACCATAATCATATGCAGAGGACCTTCTGACTACTTTGCTCAGGACAGATAGGAGGGCTGCTGTGCTAACGGGGGTGACAAATGACTAGAGTGACCTCAGTGGACCAGGGAGATGATGGATGCAGTAAAGGGGGTTACATTAAGATATGCACTAAAGGCAGAGCCACCAGAATTCACTGAAGCATTGCTGGGTGTGAGCTGCATGAGAAGGCATCTGACCCCAAGCAAGACGGAGTTATCCTTAGCTGTGGGATGCTAAACCATTGAGAGGAAGTCCCATGGCCCCAGTTGGAATGAGCCTCTAGCCAGATCATACGAAGCATGAGGAACTTAAGTTGACGCAGGTGGATTCCTAGTTTCACACAACTATGATGTTCCCTCAAGAACCTACAATGATTGGACAGGCAGGAGCACCTCGGCCCATGAAAGACCCCCAGAGCGGGGAGAACCTCACTCAAGTCTCAGGGTGACGTGACTGCCCCAAGAACTCACGAGAGACTGATCTTGATGCAATCAACAAGGTTTATTGGCAGGGATGACAGAAACCAGTGCACTGGGGTTGAGACTCGTATCCCACGCAGGGGTAGAGGAGTTCGACCTCGAATGGCTGGGAGAAGGGGTATTTAAAGGAAAAACTGTATCGAATCACAAGGAAGAACCTCCTGTTTCTCATGATTATTCTTTAATAAGATTTCAATCTAACTTTATGGTTAACCAGTTCCTGCTACTATGGTCAGCTGCTATTATGGTTATCTAGTTTCTTGAACAAAGTGGCTGAACCAGCTGGTACAATTACTCTTTCTGTGATCAGCTAGTTTCTGGAACAGGCAGTTCCAGGGCCCGCTTTTGGCTTCAACTTTTGTCTAGGGGGCAGTTTTAAGTTTTTTCCTTTCAGGCACAGTTAAGCCCAACACAGACTACTACAGAAGCCGCTCACCTGCTGATCTTGCCTCTGTTGTGAGGTATCCTTGGACATGTGTCTAAGCCAATGAAAGTCAGTGTTAGTCAACCAGGCAACTACACTGAGTGTTTGGGATCCTACTGCAACCCTGCGTCTTTCTCAGGGTGAGCTGTTAAGCGTGCGTGCGTGCACACACACACACACAGACGCACACACACAGCCCTGACATACTTCAGTTAATAAGTGCAGTTAGCTGAAAGCAGAACTATAGAAGTCCCAAGCCAGGTTAGTATGTTTACAGACTTTCTCAGAACTTTGGACTTAGATGGATTAGGCCTTTGTTTTAGTTTTGGCAGGCGGTGCTGTCTACATGCTGAGTTTTATGGCCTGAATGGTACCGCCATCATGGAGTCAGTCCTGCTAAGGCAGAAGTCAGAGCTGCTGTGCAGCTTAAAATCCCCCAGGACATCAGCTACAGGATGCCAACAGTGTACCACAGGGTGCCTACAGTAGGACTACAGAGATCTGTGATCTCGTTCTGATGTCTCTGACTTCATCCTTCCCTATTCTCTTCCTTGGACCCTGCCTCCTCACAGACTTGTTCAACAACCCTTTAAAACACCGGGAGATGTCCAGGTAACAGTATCTATCTATCTATCTATCTATCTATCTATCTATCTATCTATCTATCTATCTATCTAATAATTTCCTCTCCCACATGGTGGGGTGTCATGTTCTCCTGATACCCACCAGCTCGTTCCTGGCTTCCTTCCTTCTTGCTCTCTCCTGTCTTTATTTTTGACTCCGTAGTCATACCCCCCTCATTTTTACATTTTATTTCCTGTCATCCTCCGTTTGGGTATGAGAGACCTGGCAGGCAGGCTGCACGTTTGCAGTGTGAACAAAGGAATTCCACTTGGCAGTTGCTGACACGAGAACAGGGAAGCCAGGCAATTCTCAGCATTACGTACACAAGCAGTCGGTAGCAGAGTTAGGAGGTGAACGGAAGTAGCCATGTTTAAACCTCTTTGTAACTGGAACTAGATCATAAATGTTTTCTCTTATGATGCTGATGAACACTTACAATACAAACTTGCATTTTCACTTTGAAGCCTGTCTACTGCACAGTAAGGTTCTTTCTGCCCTAGCAGCCAGTTCTACTGATCTTAGCGCTCATCTAATTAGTCTCTAATGTGGGTAGCAAACACTATGAGCAACACCCCAACACAGGGTTCTTCCATGGCCGCCATAGCTGCCTCGGTAGCGTTATTAAAACAGCAGTGATATTTGTTACACATTTAAAACTTCTATTAAAAGTATAGACCTGATTGGAAAAACTAGAGGCTACAACAACAACAACAAAACAAAAACCCCACTGCCCTCTCCAATCAAATCTCCCCAGCCCCTAAGAGGCACTGCCTTCATATGGCCCTGCCGGAAGCTGGGGAAAGGGTCTTCTCCATCTTTCTTCCAATCACACCCAAAACAATTGCATTTTCTTTTACCATGGCCTCAAATGTCTTAGGTCTTCGAGTCCTCTGCCGACTGGAAGAGGAGTGTCCCTCCAATGCAGGGAACCCATCTTCCTAGAGGGAGTTTCTAGGCCTATATCTCCCCATCCCCCACTGGCTGGCTCACTAAACTCCCATGTGTGACGAAGGCTCTTGCCTGCCTCAAAAATGACCAGCAGTTCAGGTCAAAAGACTAAGGCCTGTTGACGGGCAAGGGATTTGGAGGCCAGGAAGAAGGCAGAAAAGGACAAGGTCCAAAGCACAATAAACACGAAAAGAAAAACGAGATGCAGCATGGCTCGCCCATTAGCGCAGACTCGAGGGGCCACAGCCTGAGGTGAGAACTCCGTGGGTCTGATGAGATGCTCGCAGGAAGGCTCTGGGAACCTTGTTGAGGCTTAAGGCGTCCTGTCCATGATCTTAGCTGCTAATGTTTGTGATATAAGTTTTATTTGGTTTGGATACAATGTGATTTCAGTGTTACTGAAATGTGTTTCTATTCTTGGACTCTTTCTTTTTTCTTTTTTCTTTTTTTCTTTCTTTTTTTTTTTTTCCGGAGCTGGGAACCGAACCCAGGGCCTTGAGCTTGCTAGGCAAGCGCTCTACCACTGAGCTAAATCCCCAACCCCTTATTCTTGGACTCTTACCATTTGTTATAATTGCCCCGTCGTAGTTTACTTCGTGAAAAGGGAGGTGCCTTGGGTTTGTATTGCCCAACATGTCCAGAATGCATTGACGACTCTTGCTTGTTAACACCCAGGGGGAACTACTTTATGTCAAGAAAAATTCCCTTTCAAAAACAAAGCAGGCAGATCTCTGTGACTTCGAGGCCAGCCTGGTCTACAGAGTGAGTTTTCCAAGTCACTCAAGGCTATATTTTAAGACCCAGTCTCAAAAACAAAAAGAAAACAAACAAAAGAGTGGGTCCCAAATATTAGAAATGTTCTTATTGTTCTTTTAAATGTCCCTGGCTGCCTCTGTTTTCCTTTTCTTAGTATGCATTACGTTATAATTCTCCTGACCTTGTTTTACTTTGTCAGTGTGCCTAGAAACAGTCCTCTTACCTCCCACAAAAAGCAGAGCCTCATATTTTATGCTGCAATCATTCCTGGAGTCTGTGGAATCTGCCGTAATGAATCAACATTTGTGTTCCGGGAGAGTATGTTGCTTTTCCAGGAAACTGGCCGTATTTATTTATTTTTATCAGAACAGGTTGATATAAAATCATAGAATTACATTCCATTTTATATTTTATTTTTCTTTTGTAATACATTTGCTAGTCTCAGAGATATCATGCAGTCAGTCAAGATCTCATTAGATGAAAGGCTCTGAGCTCACTGGCAATATTGTTAACAGTCTTCTTGCTATGTGCAAATTTCAAAGCTCTTAGATTTGGAGGATAGAAAGATGCAGACTTTGAATTAGGGACATATTTTAGTGTTTTGCCTTTTTAAACTAAAGTTCTAAAAGCTTTTGTATAAACAAAACACTGTCTAGGGTTGCTGTGTTCCAGGAATGATTGAAAAGAATCAAAGGGAGAAAGTATATCCAACAAATAACAAGAAGAAAACAGAATTACAAACGTAAAGCAAGTATTTATTCCTGAGACAAAAGCATCGGCATTTATAATATTTATATTTATAAATATTTAATTAAATTTATAATATTTATATTTATGAGAAAAGCATCACCTATAGGAATAAAAAGGTTCATTTCCCTGGGATATACATCATTCTGTCTATGCGTGCCTGAAATGGCTTCACCATGAGAGGGACTGGTGGTGAACAGACTCAGGAAGTCTGTCGTCAAAATGTGTGAGGTTAATTGCTGCACTATGCTCCACCAGAAAACTTCTTACTGCAGAACCCTGCAACTGGCCAGGGTGCCCAGAGTAAGTGATAGAGTGGCCTAGATGGGGCTTGAGGAACTTTCCTTAGGAAAGAGGGACTTGAAAGAGTAAGAACCGGAGGACTAGTTATTCGGATGTGCAGTAAAAAAGATGTCTTCTGGCCAGGCACATACCTTTAATCCCAGCACTTAGGAGGCAGAGAGGGGCCAGCCTGGTCTACAGAGTTTGTTCCAGGACAGCCTGGCTACACAGAGAAACCCTGCCTCAACCTTCCCCATTACTCCCATCCCCCAACCCCAAAAGATGTCTTCTGGGCGTGACATAGCTATTGCACTCACGAACTCACTAAAGCTAAGATTATCTGCACAAGATCTCTACAAGATGGGGCCTGTCGGGTGTTTACTCAAAATGAGTGAGGAGCCCATGTGACCCATGAGAGACTGCGAGTAGTTAATCATTGTGGATATTCTAGTTAGGTTTCTGTTGCTGTGAGAAAACACTGATCAAAAGCAACTTGGAGAGGATTTATTTAGCTCACGTGTCCCAGTCCCAGTCCAACATTGAGGGAAGCCAAGTGTGGCAGTTTGAATAGGTTTGGCCCCATAGATTCATGTGTTTCAATGCTTGACCATAGGGAGTGGAGCTATAAGGAGATGTGGCCTGGTTGGAGGAAGTGTGTGACTGTGTAGGTGGACTTGAAGGTTTCTCATGCTCAAGCTCTGCTCACAGTGGAATCAGAGCCTCCTCCTGGCCGCCCGTGAAGGACAGTCTGCTCCTGGCTGCCTGTGGATCAAGATGCAGAACTCTCAGTTCCTTCTCCAGCACCATGCATGTCTGCCACTACTGTGCTTCCTGCCATGATAATGGACTGAACCTCTGAAACTGTGAGCCAGCCCCAACTAAATGCTTTCTTTTATAAGAGCTTCTTTGATTATTGTGTATCTTCACAGCAGTAAAAACCCTAACTAAGACACCAAGGTAGGAACCCAGAAGCCAGAACTGAAGAAGAGACTACAGAGAAATGCTGCTCAGTGGCTTGCTCCCCCCTGGCTTGTTCAGCCTGCCTTTTAACAACCCATTAGCACCCACCCAGGGGTACCACACGCAAAGGGTTGGGTGGCTCCCTACCAATTACCAATGAAGAAAATGCCTCAGGGACTAACTAGCCCACCGGTGATCTGGTGATCTGATAGAGGCGTCTTCCCCACTGAGGTTCCTCTTCCCACTCTGCAGCTGTATCACTGGAGGAGTAAATGCCATTTTTATCAGTGGTGTTGCCACTCGTAAGTTACCCATACTCCAGTAAAGAACTCCCCACTCGCGGTCATGCAAACAACCCCTGATTGAACTCGAGGCGTCTCAAGGGAAGACGTGAGTGAATGTGGGAGGAAAAGTTGCAAAGGGGAGACTCAGTGTGAGAGGAAAGGGATGAGAGAAGGGAATGAGGATTAAGAGTTTAAAATGGGAAAAATGTGAGCTGGGTCCCTGTCTACCATCAAGGTAAACGCAGCAGTAAAGGTTAAGAATACAAACATGTGGGGTTGGGGATTTAGCTCAGTGGTATACGCTGCCTAGCAAGCGCAAGGCCCTGGTTCAGTCCCCAGCTCCGGGACAAAAAAAAAAAAAAAAAAAGAATACAAACATGTAATGGTAAATGTGACCGTAAGAAACTTAGATGATGCACATTTTATTTTAGCATCCTGTGTGTGTGTGTGTGTGTGTGTGTGTGTGTGTGTGTGTGTGTGTGTGTGTGTAGAGAGAGAGAGAGAGAGACAGAGAGAGACAGAGAGACAGAGAGAGACAGAGACAGAGACAGAGTCAGAGACAGAGACAGAGACAGAGAGAGATTACATGACACCGTCTCGTAAGACTCGTAGATTCAGATCAAGCTTGGAGATGCCTTTGCCTGCTGAACCAATTCACTAGCCCTGATAATGCACATTTTGCTCAAGAAAACAAAAATTGACGTATTATCAGCTCATAAAACAATTCTCAACGAAGTTAGGAGAATTTCTGTGCATTGTGTTTTCTGACAGCATTGCCACAGAGATAGGTAAACGTCCCCACAAGGATGGGGAGACTGTATCACAATGGGAAAGTGTCAATAATAAATGGAGGATGACAATAATATGACATTTGTTATGGTTGGGACAAGAGCTGTCCTTGGGAAGGAATTCATAGCACTAAACCCATTACATAGTGTTGGGAATTGGTTCTAATGCTTTGTCTTAACTCGGCTCCCAAAGCCTCGTTTCCAGACCCGAGGGTCCCTGCCCCCAGGTGGCTTTGAGTGATAATAAAGAATTGCGGTACAGCCAATGGCTGGGCTGGGCAGGGAGACGGGGTGGGACTTTGAGGAATTTGAGGAGAAGGAAAAGAGAAAGGGGGGTGGGGCAGAGAATTGCCAAGACAGGGAAGCAGTACGTGCGTGCGTGCGTGCGTGCGTGCGTGCGTGCATGCATGCATGGGTGCGTGTCTTCTATTTGCGAATCCAGAGAGCTCTTGGGCAGGTGCAGCAGGCCCACAACCAGCCCGGAGTCAGCCCGGAGCGGTATAACAAATTCACCACTACAACATAGAAAAGAAACAAGGCTGAGATCAATAGTTAAGCAACTAAGATGTTGGAAAACAACATTAGGATAACAAGCTAGGAAGAAAGGAAGCAATAGGAACAACAAACAAAGAAATGAGAAACAAAGGCACACTACAGACGGGGAAAATAGTGAGTTATTCTAAAAGAAGCTATTGATACTAGATACCCATATGGAAAACGTGATTAAACTGGAAAATTCCACAGGGAAAACACGATTAACAAAGGCAACATACACATAAGACAAAAAAGAATTCCAACTTTATGTCACTTAATTTGAAAGCTTTAGTGAAAATGGCAATTTTGTTAAAAAATAAACCACCAAAACTGAAGTTGGAGGAAAGTAAAGCTTGGGTAATCTCACTGGAATCAGTAAAGTGTGTTATTCCTAAAAAAAAAGTAAGTGACCAGTTCCACATTATTTAACAGGTGAGTCCTGGCAAAACTAGATGTTGTAGACTAGAAGGACGTAAAGGATGTTCCACAAACTGAATTATAGCCATGATACCAACATAACCATTATAACAGTATGGAAAATTCCAGATGCTAACATTCACACAAAGATATACAAACGGTCAAGAAGCAGTTGTAGAGGGGTCAAGAAGCAGTTGTAGCCTGTTGACACAGGCTTGTAAGCCCAGCTCTAAGAGTCAGAGGCAGAAGGATTGCTACCAGTTTGATGCTAGCCTAGTCTATCTTAGTCAGTTTACCAATTCTAGGCCAACCTGGGCTACATACAGAGATGCTGTCTCAAAACAATAATAGCAACAAAAACCCAGGAAATAAGTCCAACAGAATTATACATTATACACCGTAACAGCATACAGCGTATGATTGTAAAAATAGACGCTGGGGAGTGTTGATGAGGACGTGGGAGAATCCGGAACACTAACATGTTGCTGGGGGGACCAGGGACTTATGACCTGGCAACTTCATCCTCATGAACATGCAAGTGTATCTCTGTGTAAAAGTTTACGTGAATATCATTCATTGTTCTTAATTAATAAAGGGAAGGTGCAAGACCAATGCCTTTAACGAACAGGAAAGTATAATTGGGCGTGTTAATCCCTGTCTCGGTCACTTTTCTATGGCTGTGAAGAGACATTATGACCCAGAGAACTTATTAAGAAAGCATTTAATGGGTTGGGATTTAGTTTAGTGGTAGAGAACTTGCCAAGCAAGCCAAAAGCCCGGGGTTCAGTCCCAAGCCCCGGAAAAAAAAAAAAAAAAAAAAAAAAAAAAGCATTTAATAAGGGGAGCTTGCTGTCAGTTAATAACGACCATCGGGACAGTGGCATGTCATAGAAAAGCAGGCATGGTGCTGGATTGAGCGGTAGCTGAGCGTTTACATCTGATACACAAACCCAAGGTGAGAGGGAGGGGAGGGAGGAAAGGGAGGGGGAGGGGAAGGGGTGGGGAAGGGGAGGGGAGGAAGAGGAGAAAAAGACAGACAGTCAGACTGGTATGGGCTTTTCAATCCTCAAAGCCCACACCTAGTGACACACCTCGTCCAACAAGACCACACCTCCTAATCCTTCCCCAGATAGTTCTTTTTTTTTTTTTTTAAAGATTTATTTATTACATATAAGTACACTGTAGCTGTCTTCAGATACACCAGAAGAGGGCATAGGATCCGATAACAGATGGTTGTGATCCACCATGTGGTTGCTGGGATTTGAACTCAGGACCTCTGGAAGAGCAGTCAGTGCTCTTAACCGCTGAGCCATCTCTTCAGCCCCCCAACCCCCCGACAGTTCTACCAACTGGGGACCAAGCATTCAAACATGAGATGTACCTGGGCACTCCCGTGCTCATAACAGCATTATTGACGCCAACCAAGGTCTGGAAGGCACCTGCCTGTCCACTAACGGATGGATAAAGACAGTACAGTGTGCTCAGGATGGGCTGTAATTGGCCTTCGGTGTTGACAGACAGCAGTGATTGACCTGCGGGGTGCGTGATCAGGAGTGCAATAACCCAGACACAGAACCAAATACGACAGTCATTTCTATGTGCAGTGTAAGAGAGCCGAACTTGTGCAGACCGACACAAGAATGGCTGTTTCCCAGTGCCACGAGGCAGGGAAAAGGGTAGCTATGGATCCTGGGGGACCAAAGTCAGTTATGTTGGATGAATAGCTCTGACAGACAGCATGGCAAGTGTACTCAACGTCGGCTTGAGACATTGCCAGGAGTTGATCTCTCAACTGTTTTACCCACACACATACTCCCCCCACCTCTCCTTCCCTCTCTCACCCACACAGACAGACAGACAGCCAGACACACACACACACACACACACCTCTCTCCCAGTTCGTCTCCCTCTCCCTCTGTCTCAGACAGACAGACAGACAGACAGACACACGGACTAGCCACTGACTGTTATTTCTATCAGCGAGAGAGCCATCTATGTGGGTTGTGGCTTCATGTGTTGTGGCTTCAGGCTCAGTGCCTCTCCTCTGGGGCTCCTGGTAGACTCCTTTACTGCCCAGGGTCCTCCATCTTTACAGCGGACGCTGTGCTTTCCTATGGTGCTTTCCCTGGTTTGCTCCCTCACCTGGTCCACGAAGCACAAACCTCTTTTGCCAGCCCTCCTTGCTGTTTTGTTTTCCATTCCCAGGGCTGTGATTTGATTAAGACATCAGTGTTTCCAATTTTGCCCTTCCTTTGCTATTGTACTTAGCTTGACACTCGCTGAACAAACCTCTTAAGAATCCCCACACACTTACCGATGCTTTGTGTGTAAATGCCAAGGTTGACAAACCGCTCTGAGAAATTTAATTAAAAAAACTGAATGCGCTTAGTTGAAGAATTGAGAAGTGGCATTTCATTTGCTCCTAAATATATTTACATATAACGAGGCTGTCATCTGATGCTGGAACTCAAAAGAGACTGAGCTCTTAGGAACGGGTTCAGATTATGCAGATTCAATCGAATTCAACGGTGTGGCTCTCCGTGCCCCTGAGGTTGTTGGGGAGGGGCACAGTAGACGCTTGTGCTGAGCTCCAGGCTGCATGGGAAGCGATGAGTGCGTGGGGTTGGACCGACGCGTGGTAGAATCCAGCTGGCACCAAGGCGATGTTTACTGAGGTGAGATTAGTGAGAGATCACCAGTCAATACATGGACGCTTTAAGAGAGCAGCCTTGCTGTTCAAGCAGTTGTAGCTAGGAGCATGAGGTCAGGTAAACACCCCCAGCTTCTAGAAAAGCAGCCTCACCTCATTGTCCCACGAGCTCTGTTGTGCCGCTTATTAGAACATGATTAGATTTGTTGCTAAGGCCATACGAGTCCCGATTGCCATCTCATCTCCGCGGAGATGGAGAACGAGCGTTCTGATCCCAAGTAAGGGGGTTGGGGATTTAGCTCAGTGGTAGAGCGCTTGCCTAGCAACCGCAAGGCCCTGGGTTCAGTCAAGTAAGACACGTGTGGTAAGAATGGCTCAGATGTTGATGGGGACAATTGCTGTGGCTGCGATTTTAATATTGATGCTGTTTTCTGAGGTGTCTCCATCTGTCTCTAAGACCCTGATATGAAACCAGAGCGAAGAAAACCCGTCTCCTTAGGCCAAGCTCCAGTCAGGCCTCTAGGCCTTTCGCGGTTATTCTTTAGGGTTCTGTTCTTTGTTTTACGTATTAGGAACGGAACAGACAGAATACATGTCCAGAGGGGGGTTGTTCAAGCTGCCTTAATGGTATGGTCTGGGTACTCGAGTAACGGCTGTCACCACACTGGGAACGCAATAGTTACTCAGTCCGTAAGGCTGAATGCTTCAGTCCCAGTGCGCTGCTTCATGGGAACTCTGCGGCTGGGTCTGTGTTGGGAGGCTGAAGAAGCTGGGTCCCATGTCAGGGAAGAGTGCGACAGCAATAATGGTGAAGGCAGGATAGATGTGGTTCCGGCACGGCAGAAACAGGAAGGCGAGCATAGTAAATACAAGGTTCCCCTCCGAAGGCCCCGCCCACATTTAGGGTGGGTCCCGCCTTCAACTATCCTTATCAAGATAACCCCCTCAGGCGTGCCTAGTGACTTAGCTTTTAGTTCATTCCATACCCTGTCAGGTTGATAACTAACAGTGACCACCACATTCCAGCACCCAACCACGACAGGGTGCAGGCTGCAACCAAGTCAGTTCCCAGCCATCCCCCCACACCCTGACACCGTGGCGCACACCTTTAACGCCAGTACTCCCGACGCAGAGGCAGGCAGATCTCTGAGTTCAAGGCCAGCCTGGTCTACAGAGTGAGTTCCAGGACAGCCAGAGCTATATAGTAGGACCCTATCTCAAAAACAAGCAAGCAAACAAAAGCATACCTGTAAGCATCTTAGACTACAGCGTCCGAATTTAAAACAGTATTCATAAGATGAATAGTTGGCAGGACAGTGAGTTAAATTAACCAGGAATAAGGCTGCACTTGTGTCTTAAGGTTTTGATGGCTTGAGATCCTGGAAGTATAAAATTATAAAATATAACATTTTATATTTTAATCTATATTATATATTATATAAATATATATTATATATTTATATAATATTTTACATAGTTATAGTATATATCAATATAATATTTTATATATTTATATAAAATACATTTTATATATTATATATTGATAGAGATTATTTTATATATTTATATTGTGTTTATATAAAATATTTTATATATTTATATAACTGTATTTTATATATTTATATTAATATATTTATATAAAATATTTTATAACTATAAAATGTATCTTTTATATTGCAACATATAAAATATAGAGTGTAACACTTTTCCCCACCACAGTCCTTATCTATGAATTTGTTCCTTGAAAACCCATTTTGTTAGCTTAAACAGAGACAACGTAGTCTGTAACCAAACACTCTTGCATGAGCCAACTCATGGCCTGAAGCCAATAGCAAAGAAATGATTACAGGTATTGGCAGGTTGGCGGACTTCAAACAGGAGAACGCCCCATTGGCAGGGATGATAACAGTTCCTTTTGGTGAGCGAGTCACAGATTTTTTGGGGGGAACGCATATGCACACAATTCACCTTTCAATTTATTAAAAGCATTAAACTTATTAAATAAAATTTGTTTGTGTATGTGTTTGTCCAGGGTGGTGGTGATGTTACTCCGGTATCTAATGTACATTTTCCGCTATTGGTCACAGCATGATTATTATCTTTTTATGTAGTTATACACATTCCCATCAGGATCGTGTGTGCGTGTGTGTGTGTGTATGTGTGTGCGTGTGTGTGTGTGCATGTGTGTGAGTGTATGTGTGTGTGCATGTGTGTGTGCATGTGTGTGTGTATGTGTGTGTGTGTGTATGTGCATGTGTGTGTATGTGTGTGCAAACACACATGTGTGGCAGTGTATGTTATGTGGTGATTGCGAGTCTTCCATTGACCTACGGAATAATTAGCACCAGTGTGCTGGGATCTTTACAAGAATGAGTTCTCAATTTCTGTTGGTTTTCAGATGAAATCTCAGTGTGCACCTCATGCCTCAGATGTGTGTGATTCTCCTGTTCAGGCCTTTCCAGTATGCCTGAGGCATTATTATTATTATTATTATTAGTAGTAGTAGTAGTAGTAGTAGTAGTAGTAGTAGTAGTAGCAGCAGCAGCAGCAGTAGTAGTAGTAGTAGCAGTAGTAGTAGCAGTAGCAGTAAGTAATGTAGCAGTATAGTAGTAGTAGTAGCAACAGTAGCAATGGCAGTAACGATAGTAGTATTAGTAGCAACAGTAATGATATGATAGCAGTAGCAATGTAGTAGTAGCAGTAGTATGATAATGTAATAGTAGTAGTAGTAACATTATGATAATGTAGCAGTAAATAGCAGTAATGTAATAATAGTAATTAATGTAGTAGCAGTAGTAATTAATGTAGCAATGTAATGCAATGTATATGTAATGTAATGTGATAGTAACAGTAATAGCAATAGCAATGTGTAATGTAGCATAGTAGTAACAGTAGTAATAGTAGTAGCAGTAGCAGTAGCAGTAGCAGTAGCAGTAGTAGTAGTAGTAGCAGTAGTAGCAGTAGTAGTAGCAGTAGTAGTAGCAGTAGTATCATCATCGTATGTATTACATCTGGACCACAGTTTTCCCTCCTGCCTTCCCTCCTATTTTCTCTTTCACCTACAGGGATCTTTTGTTTTTGTTTTTGTTTTTTGAAACAGGGTTTCTTTTTGTATCCCTATCTGTCCTGGAATCTACTCTATAGACCAGGCTGGCCTCGAACTCAGAGATCCACTCACCTCTGCCTCCCGAGTGCTGGGAATAAAGGTGTGCACCACCACTGCCAGTCTTCACCCACAGGGACCTTAAAGCGGTGAAATTTGGATTTTTATGGCTCAAGGTAGAATGGGTTCCCAGCTAGCACATTAGAATGCCCCTTCTGAGAACAGCCACGGCAGAAGCTGGAGCTAACTAATTGTAAGGACCTTAAACTTACAGAAGCATGAGAATATGGTGCACGATTCTCTTCCTCCTGCTTCCACCTGGCTTCTCCATGTCTGTTACTCTGACTCAGATACACCGTTTCGATTCTGTAGCACTGAGGTTTGCATGGCAAAGATGTGTCACATGCCGAACAAAGAAAAAGAAATATTCTTCAGAGTTTGGACTAGCCCTGGAGGGAAGGACACTTTATTTTTTAATTTTAAAAGATGTATTTGTGTGTATGGGTGGTTGAGGTGTGTGTAGCTGTGTACCACGAGCGTGCAGTTCCCAGGGATGCCAGAAGAGGGTGTCAGAGACGCAGGAACTTGAGTTAGAGATGGTTGTGAGCCGCTACTAGGCGATGAGACCCAATCCCAGGTTTCTGCAGGAGCAGTCAAGGCTCTTAACTGCTGAGCCATGTCTCCAGCTTCCAGGAAGGAAGGATAATTTAAGGATTACACTTCTCCTGGATTCCTACCTCTGTGTTCTGCCTCAAGTGAGAACTCAGCCATTTGTGCTGTGACCTGGTAGGGTTTGTTATTTTTGATCTCTTGGTGGGATTGAAAAGCCACATTCTTGCCTGCATAGGATCAGAGCCTGGCTCACTGGCCAAACATCGTGCAGGAAGCTGTGTCAGGAGCATAGCCTGAAATACAATGTTTGTTGTTTGTTTGTTGTTGTTGTTTTGTAAATAATGAGCCTGAATTGCAAATGCAGAACAAGGTTTTCCTGTGAAGCAGGGCAGTCCCTAGCTGAGCGCACTAGAAAGCGCTGTGTACTTCTGACGGAGTTGAAAGACAGAAAGAGCAGCAGGTTCCTGCCAGGGCAGCGGGCTCCAAGTCTTTTGATTTTTACATAAAAGGGACTTTTGTAGTTTAGTCTACAGATATTCGAAAATAGTTTGTCGTATATGTATAAATGCACAGTAACACAATTTCTTTCAGGTGGCCTGCAGAAAGCCAAGAGCCAAAGTCCAAAAACAAGCAGGTTACTGACGGTGGCTCCACATGTTAGGTGAGCACCGCACCGGTGAGCTACGGCCTCTGCCGGCCCGGAAGGCCCTGAATCTGGACAGCTGTCCTCTCTTCCTGATCCCTTGGCGCTCGTTGTTTTAAACTTACTGTGAACAGCAAATGAATGGGGACCACCATGGTAATGCTCTGTTCCTGTGAGCCACCCTGTTTAACCTCAGCAATGCACTATTTTCAAATATATGACACCTTATTTAATATATATTATTGATATATTAAGGTTGAACTCCAGGTCAAAAGCACTAACTAAGTTTCTAGAACCCACACTTTGTCTCCACTGGGCACATCCCAAACTCCTTGCACTTAGAAACGGGAGACACCGTGGTTGGGAGACATTTAAAAATTTTTTTATTAATTCTTTGAGATTTTCGTACAGTGAATTTTTCTCCCAAGGCCGTCTGGCTCCTTTAATGCTGGAGACGGGAAGAAATGGTTGCTGGGAGGTTGGCTCTGGGCTGCCCAGTTCTCAAAGTCCCTCTAGCATCGTGCGGCTATGGGCCTTGAGTCCTTGAAGGTGAGGCTGTCACTGAGCTCCGTCTGTGTGAAAAGAACTCTTTCAATCCATGAGCTTGAGAGCTTCAGGCAGTATCAACTCCAGGAAAGAACATATCCCAGGGCCAGAGAGATGCGTGATGTATCTGGGACTACTATGTCAATGAAGAAGTCACGGCCCAAATCCACCTGCAGGCATAACTCCAAGGGGTTAGTCTTCTCAGATTGCTGATGTTTTCTCAGTTGAAGGTATATGCCCAGCCACTCATACACCTTTTCTCAATGGCCCAGCACCTTTTGAAGCACGTTCGCCCACACAATATGGAAGACCCACCTTTGGGAGGGCTGTTGCCATGACGGGCTTCTCGGACCACGGGCAACAACTCATACAATGTATTTTGATCACACTCACCCCCCAGTCCTCCCAGTAACTCCTCCCAGACTCACCACCACCTTCCTACTCTCCACTCTCTGACTACACATCCTCCTCTTTGTTTTTTGACCCATTAGACTCCACTGGTATACACCTGACTACCAGGGACCACACCCTTAAAGAAAACTCATTCTCTTGCTCCAGAGGCCATCCACCAATGGCTAGTCAGGAGTGGGGGATCAGTAGTCCCTTCCCAGTCCATGAGGAATGCTGGCTGGCTTGCTTTTGTGTAGGCAGTCACAGATGCTGTGAGTCCCTGAGTCCAGAAGACTCTGGTTGGCCCTGGTCCTCTCAAACCTCTGTCTCTACACTCTTTCCTTCTCCTCTTCCACCAAGGTGCTTGGGAGCCATTTTAAATGGTGATATTGCCAAGAAAAACCACGGGAATGCAAGAAGCGTGACATTGAATAGCCTGTGGGCAGTTGCAATGCTTATATCTCTGGCTGAACAAGGCTGACTCTTGAGATGTCTGAAGCCTTGGTTATGTCCCTGAAGGTCTTCAAAGACTCGGGGACAGATGAGTTTTAGTGAGAGGATAAGTTCCTCCGTGTGGAGTACATAAGTAGTCAAGACCAGGGTCTTCAACCCCTCCTTGCTTAATCAGTGAACTAGAGATTTCCGTTCACATCAGAAGACATCTAAGAGGAGTCAGTTGTAATCTGGGAGGAGTCAGTGACGTAAAGTCCTCTCGTCCTTGTTGCCTCTCCTACCTTCCTTCCAGCCTCACCTCCTGACCTCGTCCTGCCCACAGGCGTAGTCCTCCAGTTTCCCAGGGAGCCGTGGTCCTGCATCTCTCTACTCTGCAGGACTTGCCCTAAGACATCGATCTCATGCACATGCAGTTTATCATGCCCTTGTTGAAGGGGCCTCTACTTGGATCTAGCCTTAATCTCTTAGCACTCGTCCTCCACGAAGGCAGATGAAGACCACGCCTTCTTCCCTTCCAAGCCCTTACACCGTGCCTGGCGATCTTGAAGGTACTGCATAATTGCATGCACACGAATGAGTGTATGAGACATTTTAGGGCTGGAGAGATGGCTCAGTGGTTAAGAGCACTGACTGCTCTTCCAGAGGTCCTGAGTTCAATTCCCAGCAACCACATGGTGGCTCACAGCCATCTGTAATGGGATCCAATGCTCTCTTCTGGTGTGTCTGAAGACAGCTACAGTGTACTCATATACAAAATAAATAAATAAATCTTTAAAAAAAAAAAAAGAGAGAGAGACATTTTAATTTCGTGCTCGTCATTTGAGTCCTCGCTACGTCACATTGTTCTCCATGTGTTTGTTGAGCCAGTAGGGGGTGGGGGGTGGGATATACTTAGGTTTCTCTTGGTACAGGACTCACAGGTAGCCAGCCCCTTTGTTAGTAGTTATTTCGTGACTTCATTAAAGCCCAATTTTCTTTCCTCATGTGGGGGGACAATGATGTTGGCATTTAAATGGCAGGATCACATTATTAATCCTTAAGCCTCTCTCCACAGAGATTGGGGATTAGCTCAGTGGTAGAGCGCTTGCCTAGCAAGCACAAGGCCCTGGGTTTGGTCCCCATCTCCGAAAAAAAGAACCAAAAAAAAAAAAAAGCCTCTCTCCACAGGGTGATGTTCCCCTATAGCGTTTATTATCCTGATATGTCTAGGAGCGCCTTTGTCCCCTCCTCACTCTGGCATCCAGGAAGATGCACTGCAGCAAGCATCGGTCTATGACCTCGACCATAGTTGTGTTTTTATTGGCGTTCATCTTCCTCACAACTCAACAGAGGCTAAGAATGAGCTGTTCAACAACAAAGGGCTCTCTTACTGCCTTTGTGATCGACGGACTAGGCAGAGAAGATGCCATAGTTGTGTGAAATGGTCTGATTTGAAACTAATTATAAGGAGCGCCAGTACCTACTCATCAAATACGCAGGCAAGGGCCCGTGGTCCTGTTCCTAATATCACTGGACGAACGTGGAGCACGGAGTAAACATGCATAAAGTAAATAAAACCCCACCCATCTATAGTAATGTCTGGAAATCTCATGATGGCTGATAACATCAGAATCACAAAATAGGATGTTTCCTCCTGCAACTCTCTCTCTCTCTCTCTCTCTCTCTCTCTCTGTGTGTGTGTGTGTGTGTGTGTGTGTGTGTGTTGAGGGAGGTGCTGGTGGTTCTGAGTAACTGTTTTCTGGCCTCGAATTGAAGTCTCGAGTTCTCCCTCTCTACCTACAATTGGTTCCTGAATCATCTTAGCTTACAGGTAGTTCCTAATCAGATGCTATTCTGGGCTTCAAAGCCAGGGCTCAGGTTCTCCGTCCATCACCTTGAAGATGAATCCAGGGGGTGGAAGGTTCAGAGTTCCCTTGATTCTCATAGCAAATGAAGCATGAAGAAAAGAGCTTTCCTAAGCCGTGCATGGAGCAAGGAGGGGACCATAGGCCATTGCTTTCCTAGTGTGATGTGTGGGTGCCTTCCTCTGAGAGGAGACAGAGCACAAAGTGAACCTCTGCCCTCTCTGTCCTCCACCGAGGACTTTATGACAAACTGGGTACAATAGAGACAGGTCAACGGTCGGAGCCCACAAGTCCAGCAGTGACATGTTGCCATGGGCTTTAAGTGACTCAGAGCAGGGTGGCAGAAGGTTAGAGGGGCTCCATGGGCCCTTTCCCCCCAAATATTTACTTCACTCATGCCCGTGATGTCAGAGTTGATTCTCTTATCCCAAGACTTTCTTTACTGAATCTGCCTTTTGTGAGAGTCCCTCTCCTTGGTGAGCTGCCTGAATGGTCTCAGTTGTGGTGTTCTATCAGGTTAAGATATTTACTTCAGACTATTTTATGCTGTTACGGCTCCAAGGACAATGATGATGATGATGATGATGATGATGGTGGTGGTGGTGGTGATGGTGATAATGATGATGATGATGATGATGTGATGGTGGTGGTGATGGTGATGGTGATGATGATGGTGGTGATGGTGATGATGATGGTGGTTATGGTGGTGGTGGTGATGATGGTGGTTATGGTGGTGGTGTTGATGATGATGATGGTGGTTATGGTGGTGATGATGATAACAATATTTTGTATACTTTTAAAACCTAGTTTAGAGATGAAAGGTAAACACGAACATTCATCTATTTTTATGCCCTAACAACTTTACTGTGGGTCACAGATTCCACCTGGGGTCCCCTGTCTTCCAGCCTGAACCCTTCCACTTTACCCCCAATAGTTGGTAAGGACCCATTCGTCCACTATCTCCAAGCCCTAAAGTCTCCGTTGATCCCTGGCTGTCAGCTTGCTGCCCCTCTTCCCACGGCCGTCCTTCTCTCATGGGACCTAGAACGTGAAACCAAACCCATGACTTCTCTTTTCTTCGTTTTCTTTTCGTTTTCCGAGTCAGGGTTTATGTAGCCAGGACTGGCCTCAAACTCACAAAGAACTGCCAACTAGTTCTGCCTCCTGTGACGGGATTAAAGGCACAGAGCACCGTGTACAACTCATTAAGTGTCTATTGTATTATTTTTGTTGTTACTGTTGTTGTTGTTGTTACTGTTGTTGTTGTTGTTGTTACTGTTGTTGTTGTTGTTACTGTTGTTGTTGTTACTGTTGTTGTTGTTGTTGTTACTCTCCCAGGGAAAAACCAAGCAATATTAGATGTGTTCTCTGCACCGCGCTGCACCGCACGCTCGGCTGTAATTTAGAAGCGTCTTAGTCCTTTGCGCTGTCTGACAAGCTGAGTGGCAGGAACACAGTAGACCTTTATCTCTCTGTTTGGAGGCCGGGAAGTCTGAGCTTCAGGTGATGATGGCTCTGCTGTCTGGCTCACACACCAGCTCTTCACATGGTGCAGACATAAAAAGGAGTTCCCTGGGAGGTCTTTCATAAGGACATTATTAAAAACTCATTAAAATCATGTCCCAAAGTCTTTGCTTCATGGCCATCACGTTGTGGGGTTAAAGTTTAACATTTAAGTCTGGGGAATCACACATTGTACCCAGCAGCTGGGACTTCAAACATCTCTTCAGCGCTAGGGAAGAAATCACAGAATACCAGGAAAATCAGATCTCACTCTTCGAAGGTATTTTTAGATACATTTCTAGACATTTGGATGATCCCAAATACCATGGCTCATCAACTTCATTACTGTAGTACAAGACAGGATGAAAAAAAATTAAAAGGAAGGCATGGCTGCTCCTTGGTGTGGTGGAGGAGGAAGTTTATTGAGGGAGAGCACAGCCAGAGGCAGGGACATCTGGGAAAGTCCAGAGTGAATGTGACCTGAGGAGGAGGGAGGGAGGGGAGCACCAGGAGACCAGGAGACCAGGAAGGTAAATGACTTTTTGTTTGTTTTAATTAATTTATTATACATGAGTACACTGTAGCTGTCTTCAGACACACTAGAAGAGGGTATCAGATCTCATTTCAGATGGCTGTGAGCCACCATGTGGGTGCTGGGGTTTGAACTCAGGACCCCTGGAAGAGCAGTCAGTGCTCCTAACCACTGAGCATCTCTCCAGCCTCCCCCCTCTTTTTTTAAAAAAGTAAATACGTCAGAATAGCCAAAATGCCTGGCTCACCACCCTCATAAAGGGGACGAAACCAGGCAGAGGTATGGAAGGTAACCCTCAGAAAGTTAGAGCGAACAAAAGCAGGCAAAACAGGAAGTGAGGACCAACCATGGAAGAGTGTTCTTACCAACATATAACTAAATTAGATGCCCCTTTGATACTGTGGACATCACGGATGCCCTCATGTACGATCCGAATCTTTCCCCGCTATGACATGAGTTCCTCAGAGAAGGCCCCAAACATGAGGACAGTCCACACCAAACACTGTGTGGCGTTTAGTTGTTGAATTAGCCAGTGTGAGAGATAAAGAGGAGAGGAGAGGGCAGTCAGAGAGGCTGCGGGTGTTGGGGCAGGCAGGACAGACTTCTGTAACCAAGGAAGTGAATCAGAAGAGAAGTCAGTACAGTCCTGTTCATCTGGGCTGACATTTTCAGCAGCCCTCTTCCCTAGAGCAGAGCAAGGGGCTCCATTGCTGGTGGCGGTTTCCCTCCAAGTGAGGGTGGTTTTCAAGAAGTTAGACATGAGCAAACCTATTAAGAAATGGGGTTCAGATCTAGACAGAAAATTCTCAACAGAACAATCCCTAATGGCTAGGAAGCACTTAAAGAAAACTTCAATGTCCTTAGTTATCGGGGAAATGTAAATCAAAAGGACTCTGAGATTCCACCTTATGCTGGTTAGAATGGCTAAGATCAAAAATTCAGCTGACAACTCAAGCTGGTGAGGATGTGGAGCGAAGGGAGCGAACACTCCTCCCCTGCTGCTGGGATTGTAAACTCATACGTCTACTTTGGAAATCAATTTAGCAGTTTCACGGAAAATTGGAAATAGTTTTACCTCAAGACCCAGCTGTTGTTGCAAAAATAGAAAAAATAAAAAAGTATGGTTGTCTTTTACCCTCTTTAGGTCCGGCACCGCAGTGCCAATATATCTTCTGGATATCTTAATTCTCAGTCAGCAAAGCTTCTCACCCAATTTGCTCCATCCCATATCACACTGCTGTAGGCCTCTCTCTGAACCTGGCAGCAATCTCTCTACCTATCTAGATCCCAAGGCAGGTTTCCCAACTCTGTGGTGGCCCAAACCAGCCGCCCCACACTCCACACATTACACTTAAATCTACACAGGAAAGAACACACAACACAATAACCTTTGACCCAACTGGTAAGATACAATTGCCCACTTAAACATACAAAACCCAGTACCATCCATCCCTTAAGAACATTAATAACAACCTTCAAATACACAGAGCAGAATCTTAACGTCAGCCTCCACTGTCCTGCCACAACTTCTCGACCTCTCCCTCCTGTCTTTTCCTCCTTTCCGTTCCAGTCTCCTCCTCCTCCTTCAAACTTTTCTCCCGCCCATCCTTCCTTCTCCTCCAATGACAGGCCTCCTTCTATCCTGTACCTGCCCCTCACCTGTACTTTACAAATTCAATGGGGAGAAGGTTCTGGTGAAGTCACCTGAGTCCTGAGCATGTGACAGGGCAGCTGTCCTTGGGGCAGTGGAATTAGCATCAAAATACAGATAACTTCAGGGCAAACCACAACACCCAGCTATACCACTCCTGGGCATGTACCCAAAAGATGCCCACCATCCCACAAGGACACGTGCTCAACTGTGTTCACAGCAGCTTCATTCATAATGGCCAGAAACTGGAAACGACCCAGATGTCCCTCAACTGAAGAATGGACGAAGAAAGTGTGGCGCGTCTAAACAGTGGAACGCTCTTGTGTGGCGCGTCTACACAGTGGAATGCTCGTGTAGCTAGAAAAACAAAGACATCGTGCAATTTGCAGGCAAACGGATGGAACTAGAAAATGTCATCCTGAGTGAGGTAACCCAGACCCCGAGAGACATGTTGTGGTGTGTGTAATCACTGACAAGTGGGTATTAGCCATGAAGGATAGCCACGCTACACCCCCAGACCCAAAGAAGTAACGAGGAGGGCCCAAGGGAAGATGCTCCGATCTTTCCTCAGAAGGGGACATAAGTTGGGAGGTGGATGTCCGGAGGGACTGATCGGGAGTGGGGTGGGGTGGGGGTGGGAATCAGGTGTGGGGAACAGGGATTGAGGGGGCTGGGAGAGGAAAGGGAAATCTGTGGGTATGGGGCTGGGTGGCGAGGAGGCATCTCTGGGACAAGCAGCAGGCGACCTGGCTTGGGGAAGCTCCTGGGAGTGGATGGGGGTGACCCTAGCTGAGACTCCTAACATCAGGGGATACCGAGGCCGGTGTGGCTTCCTCATATAGCCAGGTAGGACTTCCAGTGCAGGAAGGGGGACACCAACCCATCCACAAAACCATTCACCCCAAATTTGTCCTGCCTACAAGAGGAACAGGAATGCAGATGGAGAAGAGATGGAGGGAATGGCCGACCAGTGCCTGGATCAACTTGAGACCCATCGCATGGGAGAGAGCCAGCCCCTGGACACTATTGATAATATTCTGCTAGGCTTGCAGCCAGGAGCCTAGCACAACTGTCCTCTGAGAGGCTCCACCCAGCAGCTGGCTGAAACAGATGCAGAGGCCCGCAGCCAAACATTAGGCAGGGCTAGGGGAGTCTTGTGGGAGAGCAGGAGGAAGGATTGAGGAGAAGGGGAAGGGAGAGTGGGGGAGGGGTGTGTGTGAGGTTGGGTGTGGGAGGAGAGGAGGGAGGCTGCGATTGGGACGTTAAGTGAATAAGTAAATTAAGGGGGAAAGAAGATAGGCACCTGTTCTTGTATGAAGGCAAGGTGCTTGAGTGACTTGGCTGTTTGGATATTTTATTTATATATATTTATATATACTTATAAATATACATATATATATAATTTAAATGTATGTATATATAGTATATATAGTATATATAGTATGCATGTATGTACAACTGTTAAGAACAGCCATAAACCTCAGACCTGGGCTCTGGAAGGCTCCCTCTCTGGCATCCGGTAACTTTTTCTTGAGACTGTGAATCTGGCTTCCTTCCAGAAGCGATAAGCAAGCCCTGGGGTCCCATGCAGAGATGTTTAGAGTGTGCCTGGTGGGAGGGGGTGGGACTGGAGTCAATGCCACTGTGCAGTTCAGACAGCACAGCCTCAAAGCCCCACAGTGTCCTCCACCACACGCCAGCAGCCGAGCAAAGGGCAATGTCCCCAGGCTACCAGCTTGTCCCAACAGTTTGCTTAGGGACAATCACAGTAACAGAGCCACCTGGATGGCCAGAGCTGGGAAAGAAAGTAAGTTCTTTTTCAAAAAAAGCATTTAAGAGGAAGTGGCTAAATAATGTTCCAGGCCCCAAATGAACTGCATTCTTTGAGACTTTATCTGTTTTCCTGGTGTCGTTTATTCAGTGTCACATAGTAGGCATTCTTGTCACACAGTAGGCACCTAGGAAACATTGATAAATTTGGTTTCTGTCTCTGCCTTTGTAAGTGGGGAGTTGGGAGTCATAGGTAGTTGCAAGCTATGGTTTTATGTTTTTCTCTTCCTAGGAACAACATATATCTAAACAACCCCCTTTCCCCTAAGACAGATCTCATCATGTAAGTCTGTCCTTTCCTCTCCACTCCTCTCTCCTACGCACAACAGGCTCTTTCTCTGTAGCCTATGCTAGCCTTGAACTCACAATCCTGCTTCAGCCTCCTGAGACCATGTCAAGATGCGTGGACAAAGTCCTAAGGATGAATTGCAGCCTTGTGTCTTAAGGGGCATATGTCTTACCTGGAGGGTCTTTTCCAGGGCAGGCTTTAGTTCTCGGGGCCTGCAGTGGGACTTACAAGTCTGCATTCCAGTATATTTTCCGGATCGTCGTCTGTAAACTTCTGAGTCCTGTCTATCCTGCTCAAGCCCAGGTTTCGCAGTGCACACACCAGGGGTATGTGGGGGCAGAACTCAGCCACAGGGATGGCTCCCTTCCTAGAGACAGGTTTGAGGGCACCAGGGTCCCGGGTATTAAGAGAAAAGGGGAGACAGAGGTCTGATCCCCAGGGCCAGCTCTCAGCTTTTCCTGTCTGGATTTTCTTTCTCTTCTATAACATAGTCTCACTGAGAAGGTTGTAAGCCACTTGGAATCAGGTAGTTGCCCGGGGGTCCAGAATTATAACAAAGGAGCTGATCAGTGGGATTCTGGCTCCTTGCAGGTTTTTCTTGCGGTTCCTCCCATCAGCACGTGTAGAAAAAGCACCTTAGAGAGCTCCAGTCCCATGGCAGCCCCTCCAGCTTGTTCCTCCCTCCTTCCTGGCTTGTATACTCTCACCCCTCACCCCAGCAGCAGATCACTTTTTTCTCAGGAGAAGTTTGTCCCTTGGTGGGTGTGTTTTTGGAGGGTGTAGGGGAAGAAAAAGGGAGAAAGCTTGCTGGCTCCCAGAACTTCCCTTCCAGATTTGTGAGTGGAATGTGAGCTCAGGTATCTGACGTGGTTGACCTCTGGGCTTTAAAAGCTGCCATGATTTTATTGAGTCTCATCTGTTTGATTTGGAAAGATGTATCCCAGAATGATTTGAGTACCTTCAAACGCCTCCCTCAAATGAAGGAATTGCTTGGCCACTGGGAAAATGTGCTGCCCCCTCCTCAAAGGCACTTGTCTCTAAGTGCTAAAGACCTGGAGAAGACTCAGTGTACTTCAAAGGCAGGGTTGCCGCTCTGCTGGTCTGCTGTTCCCTGTGCTTCTGAGGCCTGGGGAAGCCTGCCTTCTCCAGATAGAACACAGGGCCCCACAGGAGCACAAGAAAGCTCTCTAGAGCCATGGGGTTTGCTGCATCTGACTATGTGACATGGCTTGGAGACAAACCAGAGCCACATCAAATGCTCGGGGACCTGAGGAAGGCCAGAAATACTGACAAGAGTAGACATAGAGATCAGCCTTCAGAGCACCACCCTAGCTTCCTGGAGGAAGCTGCCTCTTCAGGCTGTGCAGTTCTGACTCCCATCTCTCCTGCTTTCCAGCTTCAACCAAGGTATTTATGAATTTGTCTCCACTCCCTAAGTTATACATTTCTTTGAGACTCTGTTGACCCTGTTCAACTTGGGAAGTCTTTGTGCATGGGCTGGAGATTATACATATACATATGCATATGCATACACATATGCATACATCATACACATCCACGTATACATCAAATACATCATATACATCCACATATACATCATATACATATACACATATACATCATATACATTATATACATCATGTCCATCATGTCCATCATATACATCATATACATCCACATATACATCAAATACATCATATACATCCACATATATGTCAAATACATCATATACATCCACATATACATCATGTACATCATATACATCCACATATACATCAAATACATCATATACATCCACATACACACCAAATACATCATATACATACACATATACATCATATACACCCACATATACATCATATACATATACACACATACATCATATACATCCACATATACATCATATACCTTATATACATATGTACATCATATACATCATCTACATCATATACATCCATGCATATATCATATACATATACACATCACATATACATCATATACATACACATATACATCATATATCCACATATACATCATGTACATCATATACATCATATATATCATATACATCATGTACATCATATATGCCATATACACATACACATACACACATATATGACATCCACATATATACCATATATACCATATACATCATATACATCATATATACCATACACACACACACACACACAGACACACACACACACACACACACACACTTATGTTTTGTCTTGTTTTCTGTGGAGGTGTGGGGGCATTTTCTTGTTAATTAATGTAGGAAGGCCCCGCCCACCAGCACAGGTGGCCCTGAGTGAGCAGGTCAGGAAGCAGAGTTCCTCTGAGGAGACTTCCAAGAAAGTGTGATGGCACTTGGTGTGGACCCATCTCTAGCTGACCCTTCTGATGAGGGCTGACTCCTCAACCACAGCCCGGAGGAAGACAGAAGCAGTATGTTCCTACTTCCTGACTTGTAGAAACTGTGAGGAAGTAACAGTTGTTTTAAGCCACTGGGTTTTAGGGTGGATTGTTACGTATAGAAGAGCAGCACATATCCAGTGATTCTTACTGATGGGATACCCAGACTGAAGCAGCCCCTCTCTCTGCCTTCCCTAGTCTTCTGCTCTCTCTACTGAATCCCCTATGGCCTCCTGTCTGCTTGTGACCGGCACTTAGACACATGCTGTATGGGTTCCCTGCACTTTAAAATAAGTTAGACTATAGAGATTGATAGAGGAAACAGATTTATTTATAGTTTGGTAGAGAAGAGCCAAGCCCAACTTCCTTCCGACAGTGCCTGAGGCTACCTTGTTATTTATTAGAACCCAAGAGCAGGGCTAGCGCATGTGCACTTTATACCATGAGACAGGCTTATCAGTCCTTCTCTGGGGGACGTGGGGACCTGGGCCCCAGTTATCTTGATGCAGCCTATTTTATTTACATCTGGCAGAAGAAAATGGAGTCTGAGAGATCCGTCTTTGTGAAAGCTAAAAGGCCCGGGCTTATCAAAGGACTCTACACCTTATCAAAGGACTCTACACCGTAGCACAGGCCCCTTACACATCCCTGCTCTCTGATGCGCTCTGTGAGACGGCCGGGAAATGGGATCCATCTAGATGTCAAGGGATAAACGGATAATGAAATCGTGGTGCAGTTACACACGGGAAGACAACAGAAAGCCATGAAACTTTCAGGAAAATGGATGATCTGTGAAGTATCGTGTGAAGCGAGGAGACGCAAACTCAGAACAACACACACACACACATTCTCTCTTATGTGTAGCCTAACTTTTAACATTTGTACCGGGGAATCTAACTAGATGTGAGTGTGAGTACAGACCTAGAAAGTAGAGAGTCAGTCGGAGAGTGGGAAAGGGTGTGTGGATGTGAAAGGAGAAACTGAGGCTGGGAGGGAGAAAGCAGGGGAGGAGGGAAGACCAACCCAAGAAAAGAACAAACTGAAACCTAATATTTTGTATGATAAAAGAAAATGGGGGCTTGTCAGAAGGGCGGGCTTGTCAGAAGGGGGGGCTTTCAGAAGAGTGGCGCTTGTCAGAAGGGCGGGGCCTGTCAGAAGGGCGGGGGCTCGTCAGAAGGGCGGGCTTTCAGAAGAGGGGGCTTGTCAGAAGGGCGGGAGCTTGTCAGAAGGGCGGGGCTCGTCAGAAGGCGGGGCTCAGAAGGGGGCTTTCAGAAGAGTGGGGCTTGTCAGAAGGGCGGGGCTCGTCAGAAGTGGGGGGGCTTGTAGATGTTCCATTCATTCTGGGCCAGGTAGAGTTCTCACTTGATGTCTCCCTTCCTTTGATTGGAAGATACTTTTGTATCTTTCTTCGGAGGTCAGTGTCAAGACCAGGGTTCCTACGCTCCTGTTAAATGCACTAATTTTGCAAGTGAGGAAAGAGAGATCACAGACCGGTGGAAGGGTGGGGCACGGGTGTGGAGTTGATTTTGAATATTTGTTGGTGCCTGCTTCCCTGCCAGCCTGATACTCAGCCCAACATCTGGTCTCAGGAGCGGAGGAGGAACCCGGGAAGAGTGCGGGGTCCCAGAGGAGCCTGGGAAGAGCCCCAGAGCCCTTTCTCATTCTTCCTGATCCTTTATACTGTCTTCAGTCCTCCTCCCACACAGTGGTGTGCTTGCTTCCTTTCCAAGGCCTGTCTGCTATAGAGATCTCCAACAGACGTGAGACTCCTCTCTCTTCCCAGGCCATGCTGGTATCTCCTTCCCTACTCTGTTTCTACACGCTCAACCAAGATGCCAAATTAACCCTTCACTGTCACTCTCTGAAAAGTCTAACTCTTCTCCTCCTCTTCTACCAACTGGCCTGCTTCTGAGGTCTTCTTAGGTCTGACCCCCTCACACCCCTTTCCCTCCATGACAGTTAATTTTGAAGGTCAACTTGATTAGATGTAGAAGCCACCGAAGAGGGAAGAGAAGTACACTTCCAGGCGTGTCTGTGAGGAAATTTAACCGAGTGAGCAAGAGACCTATTGAAAGTGAGTAGCATCGCTTCATAGGCTAAGGTGATAGAAGTGAGAAAGGCCAGACCCACCAGTCACCATCACAGCTGGGAATTCTTCCCCGGCTGCTTTCTTCTTATGTGAACCGACACATTCTCCCTGGTATTGATGAACTAAAACCCCTGAAGCCATGATGCATAAAAAGCCCCTCCATCCTTTCTTGGTTTTCTTGGGCTCTTTGTGACTTGGATGAGAACTCACTCCCTCCCCCTTCCTGCCCCCCTCCTCCCCTTTAAGTTTTGGATGTCTCCTGAACCTTGTCTAGGGATTTTGCCTTTCTTTGAGTCTGACTTGTAAATTCTATACTCCCCCTCAGAGTTCATCTCAAGCTCCTGTCAGCATCAACTAATACCAGATATCATCTGAGTGGCCACTATGAGGTCAGATTTTGAACTAAGGGCCTGAAGTTCAGCAAGAAGGAACCAAGCCGCCCTGTTCTCACCTGTGGGAAGCCCAGCAGAGAGACAGGTAACAATAGATATAAAATAAGCCAACACCACAAGTTGAGACAAACTCTGAGGGAGAAAAAGTGAGGAAAGGCTTGGAGGCCTTCCCTGAGGAGGTAACTTGTTGATAAGATGGGCAACATTTGCCAGGCAGAGAGAACAGCATGTGTGTAGGGATCTGAAGCGCGACCAAGTCGAGACTCTTGGTTCTGGTGTGTCTTTGTCTTCTCCAGTTCTCTACAGACAGTTAATGACTGGCCATGTTAAAAGAACTGGCAAGCTTTAGTCATGTCTTCCAGTGATGTTACAAGACGACATCTTGTGTTATTTCTTTAGGACATCAGAGTGAGTTAAGATTAAACCTCATCAGCTGATGGCCTGAAACCCAAGGGCCTCCCATGGAATCGTCAGTGTGGATACGAACCCAGAAGGAGGCACGGAACACACAGAAGTTTCTGGTTCCAAGAACAGCACTGTTCCACTATTGTAGGATGAGTCACTGGTGACTCCATTAGAGCTCTCAGCAGCAGGATTGTCCCCTGCTGGGCACAGAGGTGGAAGGGGCTTGGGGGTGGGGAGAGGGAGGGAGGAAGAGACAGAGAGATAGAAAGAGACAGAGAGATAGAAAGAGACAGAGAGATAGAAAGAGACAGAGAGATGGAGAGACAGAGAGACACACACAGAGAGAAAGAGAGAGAGAGGGAGGGAGGGGGAGAGAGAGAGAGAGAGAGAGAGAGAGAGAGAGAGAGAGAGAGAGAGAGAAACCATAGATTCCTCCCACCTCTTCTGGATTACCTTAAAGCTCAGAATGGGCTTTGAGTCATTAAACTCAGTCATTCTTCCACCAAAGTGTTGACTCACAAGGTCCCTGTCATCTTCTGTGCAACTGTCTCCAATTCCTAGTGACATTAACTCAGTGACAGGAGACATTTAGCCACTGTGACATATGCAGGTCTACATTCCACTTCCCTCTGCACACATGTGAGCCAGAGCCTATGGGACTGCCCTGGGGAGAGATCCAAGGGTGTGAGCAGAGGCAGGAACCTTCTGCATGATCAAAACAAATGGAAGTGTCAGAGAGGGAGAAAGGTCTCCCCAGGGTCTCGTTCTAACTTCCCCTCTCGACTCCTCTGGTCCTTGTGATCCCTGTCGGAAAAATAAAACAAAACAAAAAACGGACAGACTCATCACCCACAGGGTTGGGTGGATGGATAAGAAATGGAGTTTACTGCATGAGAAAATGGCATATCCTCTAGGTGTGAGAGTGGGCAGGGGTCAGAGGGACCATGTGGAGGAAAACACTGTCGCATGAGTGTAGACAAAGACCAGAGGTCCCTCTGGCTGTATTAACCCATATATATTTTTTCTTTTGGACCTTTTTTTTTCGGAGCTGGGGACCGAACCCAGGGCCTTGTGCTTCCTAGGCAAGCGCTCTACCACTGAGCTAAATCCCCAACCCCTTAACCCATATTTTTAAGGAGGATTTTATACTATCTGTTGTGTTTATAAAAAGATAAAGAGAAGACATGTCCTGGGGTTTTACCAATGTTGTGTTGATAAAAAGATAAGGGAGGGTAAGTTCTGTGGAGGTCTGGGAGAAGGGGGTGCCTCAGTGGGCCCTGAGGGACCAGCTACACAACGGTATATATAGAATAGAGTTTATTCAGGGCGTGGGGAGGGGAGTTAAGAGGGTGGTAGGGCAGAGAGAGATAGACACACACACACACACACACACAGAGAGAGAGAGAGAGAGAGAGAGAGAGAGAGAGAGAGAGAGAGAGAAAGAGATAAGTAGAGAGGCCAGTCGTGAGCACGTGGAGAGAAGGGTGGAGCGGAATGGGGAGAGAAGGGACAAAGGGGAAGAGGGGAAGAGCAAGAGAGCAAGAGAGCAAGAGTGAACAATAGAGAGAAGAGGGAGCAAGCAGCTCCTTTTATGATGTCAGGCATACCCCGCTGTTGCCAGGTAACCGTGGGGGTGGAGCTTAGACAGAATGCTCACACTATCTGTTAAAGGCTCTAGAACAACATGAGTTGGATAAACTCTTAAGGGAGTCTTTGCCTTTAACAGAAAGCCTCAGACCAGAGAGTCATTTTACAATCTGACCCTTTGGGCAGCTCAGAATGTCAGGTCTCACAAGCGTCCGTTTCTGAGAGCAGATGCCCAATGTCAAAACACTAAGAAGAAATGCCCAGGATATCGGGACCCCAAGTCACAGGCAGATAAAGTTAGTAATGGTTGTTGCCATAGGGGTCAATACTACCTTCCCCCCCTCCCCCTGCCTGTTTTGTACAATTAGAAGCCATTTTAATATGGTGGTTAACCTCAGCTGTCAACTTGATGATAGAGTGACCAGGGACATGCCTCTGGACATGCCTGGGCGGGATTATCTAGGTTAGTTGAGGTGGTCGGCACCATTCCCTAGGCTGAGATCCTGAATCACGAAAAAGGAGAAAGCAAGCTGAGGACAGGTACTCGCCCCTCTCTACTTGTTGACTGTGAATGCCGTGTGGACTCCTACCATGGTGGACTGTAACCCGGAAGAGTGAGCAAGACAAACCTTTCCTTCCTCAAGTGGCTTTTGTCAAGGTCTTTTATCATAAGCTCAGTGCTCAGCACTTCACTGTCCATGGCGGAAACAGAAGCTACTCAGGGTTGTCAATCTCTTGTTGCTTTGTGGAGTTCATTGGCCTCTTGATTGTAGTTTGTACTCTGTATAAAAATATAAAGAATTTTGTAAAATATAAGCAATTTCTGGGGCTGTGTGTATTTTCTGAACCTTTTCAGAGGAAGGACACGAGGGTTGAATGATGTCTCCTCTCTGGCTCCAGGAGGTGGGGGCGGCAGAGTGAGGATGGTCCCTTCCATGGGGCGGTTTTCCTCTGTGGAGCTTGGTACAGACCGACCGCTGTGTGCAGTGGTCCAACCAGTGAGAGTCGGTTCTCTCCACACTGTGCTTCTGCATCTGCCCATCTCAATACTTTTTCGAGCAACATCTGCTCCTATTTCCCATGCAATGTTTCAGACTACAAAAATAATTGCACACTTGCACTAAATAACCAGCCCCTCCCGAATCTTCCCAACCAGAGAGCCGGTAAGTGCTATTTCAACAGAAGTTACTCCAGGGTTCCACAAATCAGGAAACTTTCTGAGGCCCTTGGCTTTGGAGGCAGCAGGGGAGAGGCAGGGATGCTCTGCCTCTCAGAGTCATGCTAGACCCAGGACATCTGCCTCCTTTTCCTTCTTGGAGCTGAGCTGTGGTATGGGTGTGAGAGGAATGGTACAAGCAAAGAAACAAAGGATGGTGGTAGCCAATAATAGCAGGATTAAACACATTCTCGATAACGCCCGAAAGGTATAAATTAAGCCAACTGTAAAAATCCAAAGGTACACAGTGCACAGCAACAACATCATTGCTGTTTGAGCCCCTGCATGTCACCTGACAGTGAGGGGGCAGGGTGATGTTCTGAGCTCCTCCCCTTCCATAAATGATGGTTCTCGGGGAACTGGAAGTCTTCCTGTGTCCTGTGAAGAGGTGATTACTAGACTTTTAAAAAGCAACAGTACCAGGCATGGTGGTGCATACCTTTCAGCCCAACGCCAAGGAGGCAGAGGAAGGCAGATCTCTGTGAGTTCATGGCCAGCCTGGTCTATAGGTTGTAGGTCAGCCAGGGTGGCGGAGTGCGAGTCTATGCTAGATATTAAGGAGATCCAGTGTACCGGCTGGTTTTGTGTGTCAACTTGACACGAGCTGGAGTTATCACACAGAAAGGAGCCTCCCTTGAGGAAATGCCTCCAGGATACCCAGCTGTAAGGCATTTTCTCAATTAGTGATCAAGGCGGGAAGGCCCTGCCCATTGTGGGTGGTGCTGTCCCTAGTCTGGTGGTCCTGGGTTCTATAAGAGAGTAAACTGAGCAAGCCAGGGGGAGCAAGCCAGGAAGTAACATCCCTCCATGGCCTCTGCATCAGCTCCTGCTTCCTGACCTGCTTGAGTTCCAGTCCTGACTTCCTTTGGTGATGAACAGCAACATGGAAGTGTAAGCTGAATAAACCCTTTCTTCCCCAACTTGCTTCTTGGTGGTGATGTTTGTGCAGGAATAGAAACCCTGACTAAGACACCCAGAAAGTAAAGAACAGTTCTAGATCTTGGGCATTTGATAAGGACACTTGCTATAGTAACTAACATACAAGTAAGCACCAGGGTTTGTGGGGTTACAGAGGCTTGACGAAAGGGCTTCTTGGGGCACACGAAGTGTATCTTGCCGGTTAAAGGTGAGATAAACATATTAACAAGTCCAGAGCAGAGCAGGCGCACTTCCGGAAGATGGATCAATTCAGTGGGTTTGCTTTTTTAAGATTTGTACTTTTCATCTTATGTATGAGTGTTTGCCTGTGCGCATGCGTACTGCGCGCGTGCGTTGCCTGCAGAGGTCAGGAAGAGGGCATTGGGTCCTATGGAGTTGGAGCTACAGATGGCTGTGAGTGGCCATGTGGGTGCCGGGCACTGAAACCAGGTCCTCAGCAAGAGCAGCCGGCGCCCTTTAGCTGATGAGGCGTCTGTCCAGAAGGATCGAAGTCCTTGTCGTGGAGTGCTCTAGAGAAGAGTAAAGGCCCGGCTGTCATACTTGGGAACTGGAGGGTGCAGGCCTGTGGCATGAGCGTTCCTGTTCCGATGAACACACATGTTCTGAGAATGATGTAAAGGTACAGGATCTCGCATCCTCCCGAAAATGCCCAGAAATTACTGACCCAACCCAGCAAAGATTCCTCTTAAATGGGAAACCGGCTTTATGAGGACGTGGGAAAGTCCAGGCGTCTAGAAACAGAGAGAGAGTGGAAGACCAAAGCGATAAATCCACGTTTATTCCCTGGGTCAGAGAAAGACATAGCCAAGAAGTTGGATTTTAATCCTCGTCTGGGAAAGGGATCTGAGGATCCAAACTCCTCCCTTAGCCCAGATGTTCCCGTGGCTGTGTCCTCAGTGAGAGTTGACATTTGTGCCCTAGCTCAGAAATACAAGAGCGCCTTTGTTGGTGACTCGTTCTTTCTCTCCCCTAATTCCATAACTACATGGTCGAGTCACATGTGAGCTTTAATTAATGACGTCGTACTATATTGGGTTCAGCAGTGGTCAGCTTTAAAAAAAAAATCTCCCAGATTTGGAATGTAATTAGGAATAAATGTAAACATTTGTTTTTTTAAAGTTCTATCTATCTATCTGTCTGTCTGTCTGTCTGTCTGTCTGTCTGTCTGTCTATCTATCTATCTATGAGTGTGAATGTGTGTGTGTGTGTGTGTGTGTGTGTGTGTGTGTGTGTGTGTGTGTGTAAGAGAGTTGCCCTGACAATCTGGCTCAGGATATCATATGTGGGAGAGAAAGTTCATTCTTTAAGCCACTGTAGCCTTGGGCCTTCTGTTATAAGAGTTCAGTGCCCCCACCTTAGTGCAACAGGGAGTGTTCATGTAACATTTAGCAGTCAACTCAACTAAGAAACCCAAATTATACTCAACATTTATATTTTACTTTTTTTTTATTTATTTATTTATTTATTTATTTATTTATTTATTTATTTAATTTTCTTTTTTTCGGAGCTGGGGACCGAACCCAGGGCCTTGCACTTGCTAGGCAAGCGCTCTACCACTGAGCTAAATCCCCAACCCCTTACTACTTAGTTTAAAACAACTTTAGACTTTCAGAAAAGATAAAAAAAAATCTGTCAGCTGTTTTACGCAGGCTCTTTATGGCTACCCCCTAATATTAACTCTCCAATTTATCTGCAGGACAGTTACAGAAACTGGGTACTCTAACATTGAAGTAACACTATTTTTAGTAAAATTTCCTCCAATTAAGGTACTTTTTCAAGGCCAGAGTTCGACCCCAAGTTCAGGTCTCATTTAACTGCCATAGTCTCTGCTTTTCACAATCTTGGCTAATATTGAAAGATAAAAGTTTTAAAGTTGCCCCCCTAGACACAAAGTTTAGAGCAGAAAAAAAAAAAAAAAAACCCAAACAGGTTAGGCCCCAGAATTGTATGTTTCAAGAAGCCTCTCCTAGGGCTATAGAATAGATAATTATATTGGCCAGCTCAATAGCTTTCTCCCAGAATCTAGCTGACCATAAATCTTAGAGAACAATCTTGAGAAGCAGGAAACAACTTCTCCTAGGAACTAGCGGACCATGAAGTTAAACAATCTGAGAAGTAGGAGACAGCTTCTCCTAGGAAACAATCTTGGGGGACAGAGTTCTTCCTTGTGATTTTTCACTGTTATTCTATAACGCCATCCCTGCCCCCTTGGGTTGTGGTTTCTCCCTTTAAATACCTCTTCTCCCAACCTCTTGGGGTCGAACTCCACTGCCCCTGCGTGGGATACGAGTCTCGACCCCAGTGCACTGGTTGCTATCGGTAAACCTCATGTGATTACAACAAGGACGGTCTTGTGTGAGTTCTTGGGGGGTTGCGTCATCCCGAGACTTGAGTGAGGGTCTCCCCACTCCGGGGGTCTTTCAATATGTTGGCCTTCTTCTGTGTCCCGTGACTCTGACAGTTTTAAAGAGCCTCATCAATTACTTTAAGGAATATCCCACAGTTTAGGCTTTCAGATGTTGTTTCGTGGTTAGATCAAGGCTGTGCATTCCTGACAGGACAGCACCAAGGTCCTGGGACATTTGGTCCTTCAGTCTAAGAGGCAGTGCTGTTGACCTACCTTTTGTATCTTAAACTTTTTTACTGGTTCTTTGAGTTTCACTTCATGTCTTCCAATGCATCCCGTCTCTCCATACCCACCCTCTGACCTTGCAACTACCCCCCCCAAAGAAAATAAAAAACAAAAATAAAACAAACAAACAAACAAAACATAAAAAGCCGTGTCATTGTGGAAGCCATAGTATGTTACAGTGTGTCCCATACATCTTTACTTGCAAATGTTCATTTCAACGAGTCATTCATTGGTCTGGTTTGAAGCCTCTGGTTTTGGTTACACCATCAATACCGGATCCTCACAGGGACTCCTCTGGGATATCCTGTTGTTGTCCTATGACTTGGAGCTTGGGGTCTTCAGGACTGGGCCTTGGATGTGCTTCAGCTGTTCATTCCTGAGGCAGATGCTGGGATAGAACAACTCAAAGCCTTGGATCTGGGCCTGGGGTGGGAGGTGGTTGAGTTAGTCACATGCCAGCTGCCCCATGCCCACACTACCACGGCGGGCTCTCCAGTAGTGCCCTGGCTAACTTACCCAATGCAGCCACAGAGGGGCAGAGCCTGCTCTCCTGCTCTCATGACCTCAGGGCCAGCTCTACTGTGTTTCTCAGGTTAGGCACGGGACCAGCTCTCCCAAGCGCTTTAGCTGGCGACATGTGATCTGGTTAGTTGTTTAAAATCATGTCTACCAAATTTCTCCACTAATTGGCTACTGTTTTCTCTTTTCATTTAATACATCTTGGGGTGTTGGGAGGCAGGTTAGTCAATTGAGTGCTTCTTGCATAAGTCTGAAGAGCTGAGCTTGGATTCCACTTCCCATGTAAAGAAACTGGGTGTGCCAAGGAGTCCCTGTCATCCTAACTCCGAGGAGATGTTCTCAGACTTGCTGGCCAGCTATTAGACGAGTCAGTGAACTTCAGTTTCAGTGAGAGATTCTGTCTCATAATCTATGATAAAGAGTGGTTGAGGAAGACATCTGATATTGATCTGGGGCCTACACACACACACACACACACACACACACGTGTGCACACATGTGTACATGCACACAATCTAAATATCTAGAGAGGCAATACTTATAGATAATGCAAATACTCTGCCACTTCTCATATTTTTGCCTCTTAGCCTACCACATATAAATTTTCCTGCAATTGCAATGGGTATTTGCCTACTGATTACCCCTCTATCCTTCCCTCCCTCTCTTCCAAATCCAGATGAAAGTGGAATTTGGAGGCTGCACAGGGAGTGAGTAGATTAACCCACTTAGGATTGGCTTTGCTATCAAAGCATGGGGCACATTCACGGTGCATCCATTAGGTCACCAGGTGGCAAGAAGGCCTTGATCATGGATTTTGTAGCCTCCAAATCTGTGAACCAAATAAAGTGCTCACTTATAAATTATCTAGTCTCAGGCATTTTGTCATAGCTTGTTCAGTGCTTGGATGCATGAATATCTTTATCTATTGCTGTGATGAGACACCATGACCATGGCAACTTTTATAAAGGGGAACATTTCATTGGGGCTGGCTTACAGTTGCAGAGGTTCAGTCCATTATCATCATGGCGGGAAGCAAGGTGGCATGCAGCAGACATGGTGCAGGAGAGGGTGACTGAGATATCTACATCTGGATCAGCAGACAGCAGGAAGAGAGACGTTGGGCCTGGCCTGAGCATTTGAAGCCCCAAAGCTCACCCCCAGAGACGTACTTCCTCCAACAAGGCTTTACCTCCTAATCCCTGTCAAGTAGCACCACTCCCTAAAAACCAAGCACTCAAACACTTGAGTCCAGTGAGGGACATTCCTATTCAGACCACTGCGAAGACCTTGTACTAGTTGGTAGAACGGCCTTCCATTTAGGGCTAATGAAGGACCCTAGTTCTTACTGAAGCATAAGAGCTATTAGGAGGCTTGGCCTGGTAGAAAGTAGGTAGGTAATGAGGACCCTAAGGGCATTCACCACCCTTATACCCACCGCCTCAGGTCAAGATTAGGCCAAGTACCAATTTCTTGCCTCGGGTCAAGGCTAGGCCAAGTTCCATTCACCACCACAGTTTTGGGAGGAGCAGGGACATTCTTGAAAATCCACAGAATGTACTGACTGGTAGTCACTTGACCTTCTTGTCCCAGATAGAGCTCAGAGGCATGTCATATAGATTTAAACTGTAAACTTGCTGATGTAACCTGTACCCCTAAAAGTATAAAAACTGCTTGTTATAGCCATTCGGGATTGCCTTCTAGTCACTCACCATGAGGGGCTGATTGAAGGTCAACCCTGACGCTCTGGAAATTAAACCTCTTGCATTTGCATTGAACTCCGTTCTCGTGCCTCACTTCGGGGGGTCTCCTGGTAGTTAAGACTCACTACCAGGGAGATGAGAATGCAGGGCAAGAAATTGTCCAAGCTACAGAGCTTCCTTTAACCAGGGAGAAGAGTATCATTTTTACCACTGGTATAAGGGCTAAGTCTTGCCCATCCAACACCTCTAGCTGCCAGGAAGACAACTTTTTCATCAAAGCTTAGGAAAAACTACATTAGTTTTTGAAGAGAGTAGGAGGCAGCTTGAGTGTTATTTGTGGGTGTCAGTGACCTTGTAATTTCAAGCAAGATCCTCTCCAGTTTTGCCGCCCCGGGGTCAGTTCTTTCTACAGAAGCATTACTCTCTTCCCATGCCTGCTCTGCTAGGATGCCTGGCTGGCCATCAGGGGGCAAAGTCAAGTGTGTTCTCCTGTCATTTTAATACATCTTTTTCTCCACAGAAGCAATCAAGTCTCCTTGAGGGATGGAGACAGAGGCCTGTTTCTAGCACTATTCTTTTCAAACTTATTTTCTAAAACCCCAAGATGACAATTCAGGATGGAGACTAAAAATGAACCACTGCTGAGATTTATAAGATAAAGAGATATTTATCATTGTTAATTAAATAGTCTATAAATAGCTTAAAGGGCCATGTGACTCAGACAGAGAAGGATGAAACTGGAGTTGGTTTGATCTCTTCAGTGAACCGAGGACTGGGGCCAGGACTGGGAAAATGAAGGTGGGGAGTGGTTGGTAGAAGGGGATTTGGTTGGGTCTCTGTATAGAAATACAGAGAATGTCAGGTGCATCGAGTCTCCCAAAGGAAGGCCTGTATCTATGACACTTACCTTCTCTCTGTTTCTGTGGATGGAAGGGCACTGTGTTTGTAGCAAGTTGAGGTCTGGGGTTTCCATCTTGTCTGTCTGTCATGCTGCAACACTGTTGGTTGCTCTCCCTCTCAGCCCATTGGACCTTGGCCCAATTGGCAGCTTGAAGGTCCCGGAGAAGGATGGGAAGAAGGATTGGTAGCACCAAGAAGGATGGTGAGGCAGAGACACTCACCATCTACTCTGCTTTTGGCATAGCCTGCTCTTGTCTCCACGACAGAGAAGACTCTTGAAACCTAGACCTTGATCCACCACTGCCCATCTGTGGGGACATGGGGAAGGCCACTTGATTTGGTAGAGAGAATGTTTGAACAAATTTGGGGAGCCTGAAGCCTGGCACTACCCCATTTTAACAAAACCAACAGTTTTCCCCTCCTCTCTGGCCCACTGTGAGGTACTGGGGGTGGGACATGTAGCTGACAGTTCAGCCTTTGACCTGGATTCAAGAATTAAGGCCCTTAACTGGGTGTGGTAACACACACACATTTAATCCCAGCACTTGAGAGGCAGAGACAGGTAGATCTCTGATCTCAAGGCAAGCCTGGTCTACAGAGGGAGCTCCAGGCCCAGCCAGGGCTACACAGAGAAACCCTCTTTCAAAAAAAGAAAGAAAGAGGGGTTGGGGATTTAGCTCAGTGGTAGAGCGCTTGCCTAGCAAGCGCAAGGCCCTGCGTTTGGTCCCCAGCTCCAAAAAAAAGAAAAAAGAAAAAAGAAAAAAAGAAAGAAAGAAAGAAGGAAGGAAGGAAGGAAGGAAGGAAGGAAGGAAAGATCAACAAAAATAAAACCAACTGACCAAACAAAAGAATTAAGGATCTTCCCAAATTATACCACAACAATTAGTAGGAGGAAATAGTTAATGAGAAGAATACCAAGTAACCAGTAAATAATGTAGCTCTATGTTTAACTTGATCTAGCAGAACCCGCTGGATTGGTTACATCTCAGTGGAACCCTCTTGTGGCCACAGACCTCTGCTTGGGAGCTAAGTCATCATCACAGAAGATTTCCCTTGGTTCCTTCCTTATATCATCTTCAGACTTGTTTGCTTGATGTGTCGTACTCCTTCCTGTGTCACAAGTTGAAAGATGTCCCTTCTCCAAGCTCAGCTTACCACCTATGAGTCTGACTATTTCTGCCCTTTCTATAGCCTCTGGGAGCATGACTCTCCCTCTTGGGTCTTCAGCTCCTCTATTCTGCTCATGGTTGCATCATTTTTTGACCAGTCTCAGTGCTGGGCAGGGCAAAGGCAGGGCTTAGGGCAGCAGTTGCTCATAGGGACTCGATGGCGCCTTCCTCAGTGGACTAATTCTACATGGTTATTTCGGAACCCACTCTCATTTCTCCAATGTCTGGGGAAACGCTGCAAACAAAGATCGACCAGATAGCCTTCAGGGGCTCTGCACAATATGGAGGACTCCCTTTGTTTGACAGAGCTTTTCCTTCTCTGACCTTGTCTGGAGAATTCAAACCCCTACCTACTCCCACCCCCACCCCCACCCCCACTCCACTGTCCCCTGCAGAATGTCATGCAGCCTTAGATTACAGGTTTGACTTCCTTCTGATAAGAACCCATTCAGCTAGCACCTGAGATTCCTGAAATGCTTCCCCATGCTAATGAGGCATTTCAGTGCCTTCAAGCCTTCAGCCAATGTTCATCCTGGATGTTCCTACCACCAGTCCCCAAAACTATATAAGCCTTGAATTACCCCAAGTAAAGTTGATCTGTCTCCCTGCAGCTGGGCCTGGTGTGGTCATTCACTGTAAGCACTCACAGGGCTTCCATACCCAACACCACCCCCTCTTTGTTGTCTCCGCTCCCTTTGCCCTCCTGTCCTCGAGGACCTATATTGGCTGACAATCCCCCAGGACAGGGAGAGTCATGTCAATGGACTATGGGGAGAGAGTTATTTATTTCATTACAAGTTTTAAAACCTGCATTGGAACATGGTTGTTTTAATTACTATCCTATTGCTCTGAAGAAACACCATGACCAAGGCAACTTAGAAGAGAAAGCATCTACCTGGGGACTTGCTTATAGTTTCACATTTACACAGTGGGGAGCATGACCGACCGCAGGCTAGCAGGCTAGGCGTGGAACTAGAGTAGCAGCCGAGAGCTTACATCTGGCCCATAAGCAGGAGGCAGAGACAAAGAGAGACTAGGCCCCCTGTGATCTTTAAAACCTCACAAAGTCAGGGTTGGGGATTTAGCTCAGCAGTAGAGCTAGAGCGCTTGCTTAGAAAGCAAAAGGCCCTGGGTTCGGTCCCCAACACCAAAAAAAAAAAAAAAAAAAAAAGAAAAAGAAAGAAAGAAAAAACCTCACAAAGTCATCTCTGGTAACACATTCTTATTCCACAAAGCCACTCCTACGCCATCAGAGCTACACCCAATCCTTCCCAAAAAATAGTCCACTAACTAGGGACCAAGCATTCTGATATGAGCCCACCAGGCCATTCTCAAGCTGCCAGAGTCGAGACTGTTACACATACCTGTAATCTAGCAATCCGGAGGTTGGAGCAAGATTGGGAGTTTCAGCCCAGTCTAGGATATGCAGCAAGACCTGTCTCAAAAGCCAAACAGCACAGCAGCAGCAGCAGCAGCAGCAGCAGCAACAAAAATGAATAAATGAACGAATGGACAAACAACAAATAAAGCTTTCCCAGAGCCCTTGCCCATCCAGACTCAGCTAATAGAAGGGCATCCTAGGCAAACTTACTCAGACTGCTTCACTGCCTCTGCCTCTTCAAGGCTGGAATTAAAGGTGCGCATCACCATGCCCAACTGTAGTTTTGTATCTTTTTCCTCCCTGAGCTTGCGAAGGCTTTCTACCCACTAAGGATTAAATAAGGTTATCCACGAATGTACCTTTGGTCTAATGGAAACACCACCGGCTCCTTAAAGCAGCAAAAGGGACTTGGAGTAGACCTGGGACTCAGGACTCAATCAGCTTCCTCCCTTGTAAGGGAACGAAGTGAAAGACCCAAGGGCATTCATTCTATTGCCCTCGATTCCCAACATTCCCAGTTCTGTTTCCGGAGGACTAAGCACGCTCACTGCACGTTTTTCTTACTGTGCACGTCGCCATCACACCTCATCGTCGGTACTGGGATTTTGGCATCACAATGCTTAGACAGTCCTTTCTATCTTGGAGAAATAGCATGCGCCAAAAGGAATGATTAAAATTTTCATTTTAGACCAGTTTAAAAAGAAAACTCCTCCCACTGCTCTTTGGAATTGCTTGTCCTTTACCCTGCTCTCCTAGCTTTGGGGTCCAGGGGCGGGGTTTGGGGTGTTCCCATCACCAAGCAACCTTGACCTACAACTGCTCTCTGAGCTGCTGCAGAACCACTTCGCAGATTAGCAAGGCCTTTCAACGGGGATAAAATGCTGGTGCAGCCTCCAGGTCTCTTGGCTCTCATCCCGGAATTTTGCTAATGTTGTCTTCATATCTAGATTTGGCTCTTTCTGCCTCCTGTTCCCTTAACATATCTTTGTTGTTAAAAGAGAAATTCAACACCATTGAAAACCAAAGCAGAGGGCTGGAGAGATGGCTCAGTGGTTAAGAGCACTGATTGCTCTGCCAGAGGTCCTGAGTTCAAATCCCAGCAACCACATGGTGGCTCACAACCATCTGTAATGAGATCTAGTGCCCTCTTCTGGTGTGTCTGAAGACAGCTACGGACGGTGTACTTATACATAATAAATAAATCTTTAAAAAAAAAAAAAAAAAAAGAAAACCAAAGCAGAGGAGTCTGAGACCAGCAGCAACTTTGTGGCATGAATAATAATAGTTAGCATTTACTGGAGACGCCTTGCATCAGACAAAGACAGACAGACAGACAGACTCATTTGATTTTTTTTTTTTTTACGAGGTGGATATTATCTGTTCGAAGAGAAGTGAGTTGATCCATGTCACATGATTAATCTTAAGGGTGGAGTCTAGGTAGGTTCTAGGTTAAAAGTCTTGCTCAAAAGATGAGGGAGATTGTAGTTGATAGGAGATGGGCCAACTACATTCTTGATGTTAGAATTTATTGGGGAGAGATGAAAACCATTTCCAGATTAGGGCAAAGACATCGATGCAACATCTGGTATGGACAGCGGCCTCTGGACCCTTTGAAGAAAGAGTCAGTGCTGGCGAATTGAACCACTCCCTGGATGGGAGTAGGGGGTGGGGTTGGCGCTCTCCCAGGGAAGGGGAGGCCCGTAGACTCAGGATCTCTTGTTTCCAGGGTTGTCTGGGATGATGTTCATTCCGTAAAGAACTAAATGAAGACTTTTCCACGTCGGTGTCATTAGAGCTTCAAGAAGTTGGCTCATTCCAAAAATATCTGCTTTACCGTCAGTTTCATGAAGCCAGAATAAACTTTTCAGAAGTTCCCTATTGTAAGGGGAACATTATTTAACATCAGAGATAAAGTTTATCATTTTTTATGGTAATGATGACAAATGTAAATTTTAGTGAGATGGAGTATTGTCTTAGGGTTGCTGTGAACAGACACCGTGACCAAGACAACTCTTATAAGGGACAACACTCAACTGTGGCTGGCTTACAGTTTCAGAGGTCCAGTCCATTATCATCGTGTCGGGAAACATGGCAGCGTGCAGACAGACACGGTGCTGGAGAAGGAGCTGAGAGTTCTACATCCTCATCTGAAGGCAGCAGAGAAGATCGTGGGCCACACTGAGCATAGTTTGAGCTCATAAGAAACCTCAAAGCCTGCCTCCACGTTGACATACTTCCTCCAACAAGGTGTTCAAATACATGAGTCTGTGGGTGTCCCTAATCAAATCACCACAAGTATTGTGGCAAAAGTAATGCTTTTTAATTTTCTAGAAGATTTTATTTGGTGCTTTGTCTGCATGTATGCTATGTGTATGCATGGCTGGTGGAGACGAGAGCTTCAGCTTCTCTGGAACCGTAGTTATAGATGTTGTGAGCCTCCGTGTGGGTGCTAGGAACTGAACTCCAGTTCTCTGCACCAGCACCCAGTATTCTTACCTGCTAAGATGTCTCTCCAGTCCCACCAATAGTTCTCACTAAAGAACAAACAGGGAAACACATCTGGAGCTTGAACGGAATGGGTTGTTAGTCATACTTCGTCCAGTTAAGCTGAAATATTTTGCTAATTGAAAAAGAAGCTGTGATGTCACAGTGCAACATCATCATAGTTACAGTAATTGAGCTATAAAATTTTTGTGATTTATATATTTTTTTTCCATTCACCAAAAATGGATGAACCTTCCTCCCTGCTTCAAACTAGGAGGCAGTGCTTGGTTACATCTGTGCCACTGGCGGGTGGCCTTGTGTTACAGTGGCAATGAACCTTCTGAATTTCGTTCACAATTAGTTGGCATTTTTTTGCTTCCTTTATTTAAAGGATGACACACGAGCAACTTCATCCTCATGAAACTTCTGGTGAATTGTAAGTTTTGAGAAAACAGTTTACAAATAGGAAGATCTTAAATGTCACTTTAAAGAAAAACTAGGGCAAAGCAGACAATGATATCTCCCATTTTAAATTTTGATTTTCGGATTAGTCTGTTTTCACCTTGGAATGTGGTGAATTGCACAAAGGTGTTTGATGGTAACTCTTACTTTAATTAAAACTTTGTGTTCTGTATCAAAAGAAAGTCTTTGAATCGGCAGTTGTGACATTTGGTGAAACTTTGGAGACAATTGCAGAGGGAGACAATGACGTTGTTGTTTCTTTTTCCTCATAGAAATATCTGATGCCAATAATTGTTCCTTTTTTAAAAAAAAGTACTTGGTTGAAATGCACTCATGCATTTCAGGATGAGAGCAGCAGAGGAGGCAGGAAGCCTTCACGCGTCTAAGAAGGGCATATGTGCAAGTGTTGGAAGAGGGAGGTGGACGTGTGCTCTTCCTATGACATTGAGGCATGACTCCTCTCCTGACAGTGACTAGGAAACTCTGGAGGGCTATGCCATATCGGGGGCTCAGTGTTGACTTCCGTTTCTGGAGAGCGATTGATCATGAACAGTTTATAATGAACTCAGATGTTAAAGAGGAGGCCACACGTGCAGCGTGTCAGCCTCTGACGAGCCATTCCTGAGCAGCTGACTGCCAGGCACCACGCATGCTACTTTTCCGTACCTGGTTACCGGGAATCTCCTCCATCACTGATGTCAGTCAGATGTGTGTGTGGGATGCAGATACGTTCTTGCTCTGTGCTTGTTCTGAAAGGGACACCCACACATCCCCCCCCCCCCCCGCACTTCTTTGTCACCTATTCTTTGAGTGGCCATCAAATGAGTCATTGGGGATTTGTTCCCCAGGCCATTTCTCCTTCTGCATGAAGTGTGTGACCGGATGTACCACTCAATATTCTACCCACAAGGTTAATTACCCTTCGTCTACACCTTACCTCACCCCTGGGGCCTTGTGGTACTGTAAATAGTCACTTCTGGCGAGTTTCCACATACCAGCCTGATTTACCCTTATGTAAAGCCGCTGCTTTATCTTCTGCACACACTGGACTCGCTTCAGAGCCGTGGGTGTGGGGGTAGGGGGTCTGGAAGGAACAGAGCTGGGAGAGCTGGCAATTAGAACCGATTTTGCCTGTTTTTTTTTTTCCATCTCTCTTGACTATTCCGGTGTGTCATTAGCAGTGTGCAAGCAAGTGTCACTGTGAGTATTCAATTCAACCATTTGGTAGATAAAAATCACAATAGGAAATTGGGTTGCATTCAACTCCATATTCCCTAGTAAGATATAAAACTTCTCTTGGGGACCAGTAGCCAAAACTGGTCTGCTTTTAGGATGGGGAGTAAGGGGCTGTGGTATTAGGCTTGCTGTCTACTACACTGGGGCTCCTTTGACACTTCTATATCATTGGGTCTGCTGTGATACCCTTTAAATAATGTCAGGGTAGCTTGAACCACAGCCTAAATCTGCTGGGAAACCCTTTCTTGATGTCTACTCATACCTACTAAAATTCTGGCTTCTCAGAAAAAAAATCAATCAATCAATCTATCTATTTATCTATCTATCTATCTATCTATCTATCATCTATCTATCTATCTATCTATCATCTATCTATCATCTATCTATCTATCTATCATCTATCTATCTATCTATCATCTATCTATCTATCTATCTATCTATCATCTATCTATCTATCTATCTATCTATCTCTATCTATCATCTATCTATCTATCTATCTATCTATCTATCTATCTATCTATCTATATCTTCCCTAAAAAAAAGTTGACCCAGGTTCATGTTTTTTTCCTTGTAGTAAGTGGTGGATGCCACACTGGAGAGAGAGAGAGAGAGAGAGAGAGAGAGAGAGAGAGAGAGAGAGAGAGAACGTGTCATACTGTGTCTTGCCCTAGACTCATAGCAACTTGAGTATAGATGATCTTAGAGATTCCTTCCTGATCTGGAATGCAGATATAGTTTTAGACATAAAAGAAACTTGACACAACCTTCTCCCCATGACCAATTAGCCTTCCATGATCAATATAATAAAAGCACACAGAGATTTGTGATACATCGAGACAATCTTGGATGCATGCTGGCATTCAGCCAGTCTTGGCGCTAACTGTCCATCCTGTCAGTGCAGATCCTGCGGTCAGAACTGTGCCTCCTGCCGTCGCACACAGCACAACCCAGTCATTCTTCACAGCTGATCTGACGTTTGCTCCCACCAAAAGAGTAACTAGGGACGAGACAGGACCCACATCGTTTTCTCTCTCAAAGTCTTTGATGCTGGCACTCACGTCTGACGTTCTAGCTTCTCCTCCTCACATTAAGAAATAGAGTAACGTTTGGCCCATTGGTCTGTTATCCTGGTTCTACTGTGCAGTACTTCTGGGTTGGGGGGATAGATGCTCATGTTCATGGTCCCACAGTTAGATGGATGAAGACCATGACTTCTAGCACCTTCCACAAGTCCCTACCCTAACTCACTGAGGGTCCAGAAGGAACTCGCATGTCTTGTCTGTGCATATGAAACCGAGGAGATCTGCAGCCTCTATGGCGGTAGCAGTGTTGATTCCTTGACCGTGACCTTCTGTTGTGTTGGAGACGATACTGTCACAGAGGGAAGGGAGGGGCGCGGGACTTCCTAGTATAGTCCTCTAACCTTTGGTATATAATTAGTCCAAAGTGAAAATGTGCCAACTCTTGCTTCGCTCGAACAAGTTCAGTGTCTAGCACAGGGCATGGGCCTCTATACAAATGTGCACACATTTCCTGCTGGTGAGGCACAAATGTCGAGCTGTTTGTCCACCACACGTAACTCTGTAGTCTTCCCTTTGACCAAGGGCACCTCCGATAAAACAGCAGGTGGAGATAAACGCCTCCCCAAAGTTGCTCCCTAACCAGCCTCTGCCAAGATGACCTTTTGAAATCGGGCATGCTGAAGCTCCGCCCCCAGCCCCTGGGGGCATCTACACAATGGTGCAGAGGACACAGTAAGAAAAGTAGGTTCTGTGAACCTCGTCTCCACAGAGGAGGATGATGGGAAGAAGGATGGGGGTGAACAAGAGACTTCTCTCCTGCTGAAAAGAAATCATCTAGAAACATGGCGTTGCTGTTCGTTCCCTGGCTCAGGCTTGTCTAAGAACCCGGGCCCAGAGTCTAAATATGTAATTAAAGTTAATCTTGTTACCATTACCTTACTCATCGAGGAGATTTGCTGATTGCTTCTGAGGATCATTGTAAAACTAGTTTCGAAGGAAAGCTGTCGCCTCACTTTTCTACCGTAATTTTTGAGAGTGCCTATATTCTTCGGTTGCTAAGAAACACTCGGATCATGAGTTATCATGGTTCTATCTGGTGCCATTTGGATAATTTCAGTAACCACTCAAGAGACGGCTTTAATAGTATATCCTCTTAAATGAGAAGAAATGACTAATTCTAGGCTGTGTGGAGAAAAATGGCTGAAGTATTTCCTCAGAGGCCGGAGGTTCATCGCTTGAGGGAGAGAGGCCAGTACAAGGCTTCACCCCTGCCTTTCAGAAGTTCTCTGCTTTTAGTGTCTTAGCAGATGCAGGTACCCAGAATGCTCTGGGCTGTCTGCAAGCTGACAGATTCAGAGGAGGGGTTTTTTAAAAAAGGACTATTTTGTTCCAGGGACTTTGTTGTTCTCAGTAAAACTGAGTAGAGATAGAAGAGGGCTTTAATAAGGCGATCCCACAACGTACGTTGTCACTGGTTGGAGTTACTGGACCTGAGACTTGCTGGACTGGTCAATGGCACATTTTCCTCTGTCTTATCCAAGTGTCCTGGAACAGGAGCCCACGCTTTGAAACTGCTCACTTGGGCACAGGAATCAATTAGAAACGAGACTGCAGATCTTAGCACCTTACCTCCTGATCTCTTCAAGGGCTGCTTCCGGCTGTACAAACACCACAGCAGGTCTCTCCCGATGAATCAATACCTCCCTCAACCCACCCTTCTCTTCCTTTGTCTGTTTTCTTTCCTTTATCTTGGAAGGTTTGGAGGGAGAGAAGTTGCGTCTGTGTGACCTCACTGTTCCTTCAGGCTCTACCAGGTCACTAATCCATTGTTTCCAGCAGTGACCCCTGCTTCCCAGGTCTGTCCGTGACCCTCATCCTGCAGGACACATCTGTAAAATTTCCCACGGGACAGCATCCACTCCTTATCCCCGAATCTCCACTGTTCTTTTGACGCTCTGTCTCCCAACGCTCCACCATTTCTTACCATTTCTTCTTTGCTAGCTCCTCTTCTTCCTACTCCTGTGGCTCTCCGGGGACTCTTTTCTTAATCCTCTATGCCGTCACCTGTCTGGGACACCCTTTACCCAGACCTGTAACTATCGTCTCTGTCCTACTTTGTGCCTGCACCATGCGTGTGCTGAAGATCCACAGATGATCAAGCCCGTGACCTCTGGCCTCCCCAGCACTCTAGGTCAAGAAGGAAAGACAGACAAAGCTGCAAAGAACGCGTTAGTTAGCTGCGAGCCGTTCCATGGATAGTCAGCTGCGAGCCTTTCCTCAGGCTCTAATGGAGGCCAAATCAACTGCGCGTATGGGAAGATGCGTTAGAGGATGCCCTAGTAGGAACTCAGTGTGCTGTATGGTAATTGAATGTGAAGGCTTGGATCAGGAGGGGGAGCGGCCACGAAGGGATATGGGACCGGGAGGCAGATGGACCTCTTCAGAGAGCATCGCTCAAAGCGCGTCCCCCAGAAAATCCCCTTTAGGACTAAATTCCTTGAGCGAAGGGAAGGTTTGACTTTTTATAACCATTAAGGATGGCAGGAAGTGTCCCACCTGAGTTAGTGTAGCATTTGCAACAAGAAACATGGAGGAGCCAGGAGCCAGTAGTCGCGGCATGGACCGTTTATGAATTCTGTTCCAGAGAAAGCTGCGGGGAGGTTTGCTCTGACTGAGGCTATGGAGCCGAAGCCTCAAAGCACAGGCCAGCCGGCCACTTTTATGTCAGCTTGACACAAGCTATAGTCATCTGAATGGAGGGCACCTTAATGAGAAAATGCTTCCCTAAGATCAGGTTCTAAGCAGACAAACCTGAATGATATTTTCTTAATTAGTGATTCATAGGGGAGGGCCCAAGCCATAGTGGGTGGTGCCATACCAGTGCTGCTGGGTCTATAAGAAAGCAGGCTGAGCAAGCCATGAGGAGCAAACCAGTCAGCAGCACCCCTTCATGGTCTCTGCATCAGTTCCTGCCTCCAGGTTCCTGTTCTGTTTGAGTTCCTGTCCTGACTTCCTTTGATGGAGAACAGTGATATGGAAGCATAAATAAAACAAACCCTTTCCTCCCCAAGTCGCTTTGGTCATGGTGTTTCATCACAGCAATAGTGATCCTGACTAAGACACCAGCATTCTGGTAAATGTGACTTGAATGTGATGGGACATTTGAGAGCTCTGCTCCACACCTCATCTCTCTGGACCCAGGCTGATGAAGAAAGCCACCACTTGACATGAGAGGTCACTAGGACAGAGGGAGAAAAGATGTGACAGGTTATGGAATCTGAAGCTTCTGCCAGAGAATGACATCACCTCTGCTGGAGAATGACATCATCTCTGCTGGAGAATGACATCACCTCTTCTGGAGAATGACATCACATCTGCTGGAGAATGACCTCACCTCTGCTGGAGAATGACATCACCTCTGCTGGAGAATGACATCACCTCTGCTGGAGAATGACATCACCTCTGCTGGAGAATGACATCACCTCTGCTGGAGAATGACATCACCTCTGCTGGAGAATGACATCACCTCTGCTGACATTTCTTTGGCTGCCAAATATCTTTTATAAAAGATGTGTCCAGTCCTACTACAACTAGATATACCAAGGTGGGTGAATATCCATGGGAGGTCTCCCCTTCTCTGAGGAGAAAGGGAAAGGGACATGGGGGAGGGGAGTCTGAGGGAGGAACTGAGAGGAGAGAAGGGAGGGGAATAACCCTCTTCCTTACCTTTATTAAGTTGCCATTTGCCTTGGGCCACGCCTGCCTCTTCTCTATGCAGAGACAGTCCTCTGTCCCTCCTGTCCCCCTCCCTTGTTCCCTTCCCCTTCTCCCTCATCTTCTACCTCCTGTCTTTGTTTCTTATTCTCTGCCCTTTGTCCCCTCTGGGACAAACAAATCTCCTTTGTGCTGGGAGCTCATCTTGGGGTGTCCTGAGCCGGTTCATCCTTCATGGTTCTTCGCTTCCTGGTTTGATGGATTCCCAGGTCCTAGGGGTTTTGGTGAGGATTTTCCTTTTTCTTTTCTTTTTTTTTTTTCTTTTCTATTTTTCGGAGCAGGGGACCGAATCCAGGGCCTTGCACTTGCTAGGCAAGCGCTCTACCACTGAGCTAAATCCCCAACCCCTCTTTTTTCTTTTCTTTTTCCCTGTTTTGTTTTAGTTGAGACAAGGTCTTACCAGATAGGCCAGGCCGGCTTCATAGGATCCTCCTGCTTTTTGCCTCCAAATACTGGGATTATAGGTCTAGCCTACCACACTGGGATTTTATGGAGTCTTTCCTATGACCCCATTCTCTCTGTCACTTGATCCATGGTCCCACTCATCCCAGCCAGACACAGCTATCATAACACCAGTCTAAGGTCTGGAGGAAATCCACGGTCAGACAGGGTGCTGGTTCTCTTCCTGCGAAAGGCTCTTTTTTGTCCTGGCTTCTGGATAGCTACCCTCATTCTGTGACCTTGCATGGAGACCAAAGCAAACCTTCCTGGTGTCTTATGCTAATTCAGTTGTAAGACCCCATCTCCAGGTCAAAGGGTTAAAGGGTGTGTGTGTGTGTGTGTGTGTGTATGTGTGTGTGTGTGTGTGTGTGTGTGTGTGTGTGTGCGTGTGTGTATGACATGCAGGTCAATGATTTATGTTGGATTTCCTCCTCATCTGCACTGAAGCTGGAATATGCCAGGGCTGGCCAGTAAATACCAGGGACTCTCCTGCATCTGCCTCCCCATCCATTGGCTTGCACTACCTGGGTTTTTACTGGGTGTCTGAACTCTGGTCATGGGAGCATGACTTAAGCTATATCTCCAGACCCAGGGGTTAGGTTTTTAAACTCAGGATTCTGGGGTAAGAGGCAACCCAGCCCTTTGCGCTCTCTCTCTCTCTCTCTCTCTCTCTCTCTCTCTCTCTCTCTCTCAGATTTATTTATTATATATAAGTACATTGTACACTGTAACTGTCTTCAGACACATCAGAAGAGGACATCAGATCCTATTACAGATGGTTGTGAGCCACCATGTGGTTGCTGGGATTTGAACTCAGGACCTCTGGAAGAGCAGTCAGTGCTCTTAATCTTCCATCCAGTTATTCCATATTAGACCCCACAAAGAAAGTCCTGACAGTCTTTGAACATCCAGGTCAAGAAAAAAAAAAAAGACCGCTGACTTTGTTCTCCTGTTTGCTAAAAGGACCATCTCATAACCATGGTCCTCTAAGACAATGGTTCTCAACCTTCCTAATGCTTCAAACCTTTAACACAGTCCCTCAGGTCGAGGTGACCTCCAACCATCAAATTATTTGCGTCGCTTGCGTCATAACTGTAATTTTGCTACTGTTATGACTCACAGCGGTGTAAGTGTCTGGTGTGCGAGGTATCTGATAGGAGTCCTCTGTGAAAGGGCCCTTTGGCCTCCCCAAAGGGATCATGACCCACAGGTTGAGAACTGCTGCTCTAAGCCATGGAGTCACAGACATACTCCCTCCATAAGGAGACGTGATTGCAGCAAGGACAGGTGTGGTGTTGGGGGCTTCCTGGCTCTAAGCTGGGCAGCAGAGGCCTTGCTCACACGGCCAGTCCGTGAGTTGTGGCTGGTGAGGATCTTCGGCTCTTTCCTACTTCATGTGTTGATGAGGACATGAAGGTATGGGGTGTGGTGGGGCAGGAAGTTGGGCCTGGAATCCAGGTCCTCTGACCCTGGCTGGAGAGGGACCATTTCATGGCCCTGGTGTCTTTCTCCCTTTTACTTAAGAACTCTGAAAAGCCAGAGTCCCCTGCACATTAACATGAAAGACCAGCCCTTCCCACCAAAGTTAAAAAACAGTTGCAAGTGTGTCATCTAGAGTGCTGTGTCCATTCTGTGGGAGAGCAGGCCTGAATGTGAGCCTAGGATCAAGGCTGGTGAAGGCCTTGTCCCCTTGGGTAGCGTCGGTTTGGGTGTTAGCTTATTGGCGATTCTACTCATCCTCCTGGGGACCTATCGATGGCTACTTCACCTGCCAATGTCACGAGGTGCACATGGTGTGGATTTCGTATAAAAGGACTGCTTGACACTCCAGCGCTGGCGCTCGCTCTCTCTCTCTCTCTCTCTCTCTCTCTCTCTCTCTCTCTCTCCCTCTCCCTCTCCCTCTCCCTCTCCCTCTCCCTCTCCCCCTTCCCCTTTCTGTCCTTCTCTGTGCCCCATCCTCTTTTCTACCCTCACGGCTCTGCTTCTGTCTGTCTGTCTGTCTGTCTGTCTGCCTGCCTGTCTACATGTCCACTCATCTGCCTCTACCCCTTTTCTCCAGGTCCTCACTTCTCTCCCTATCTGCAAAAATCTCCCTTTAAACTAGATCTGTTGCATGGCACAATTTTGCAGGGGGTCACCTTGGCACAGGCCTGTCAGGTACCCCCTTGCCGCATTGTATTCCATAACAGCGAGCTCATAGTGAGAAGAACTGAAGTAAAAAGGGTGGAAGAAATGACTGGGGCTGCATCATTACCGTGCCTGTCTCAGACCCAGGGGATTTTACTAAGGATGTCGAGCAAAGCACCAAAGCACACACACATGCACGCTTGCACACACATGCACGCTTGCCTGATGCTTAAGGTCCTGTTCCCCAGTTGGTTCTTGATTTGTCAGTAAAGAAGGCTGAGGAGGGCCAATCGTTGGGCAGGAGACGAACGGGACTTCCGCATCCCAGGAGGAAAAGGCAGATGCAAGGAAGGAGAGGGAGGAGGTTTGTGCCATTCTTTGGAGGAAGAAGAACACAGCAACCATGTGAGGTCTCAGGGAGAGCTGGGGCCTGTGGCGTGGATGTTTGGCAGGAGCTGGGTGGGACAGGTGGAGAGATGGAGATAATAAATTGGTAAGGGAATGCCTTTCCAGGTGGGAGACAGCAGCACCCAGAAATTGTGCCAGCAAGGGAAGTTGTAAAAGAACGAACTGTGTCTATCTTTCTCCAAGGATTCAGGGAAGCTGGGAGGGGGATAGTAGCCCAGGTCACCTCCCAAAGCAAAAGGTGGCAGCTTAAAACTACAGGCCACATGCCCGTAATGCATTCACAGAAAACACACTTAACATTTTTAGGTCAGCAAAAGGTGAGGAGGCTGCACTGGGGCTGCATTCATGACTGATTGTCTGAAGGACAGAAAAGCCCACAAATCCGGTCAAAGACATCTTCCTTGTGAAAACACTCTCCTTTGATAAGTGCATTGAGGTAGAATGAAGCGTGAATCAGATTCAAGGCTTGGCCGCTGCTTCTTATTTTCAGGAAGCAGCACATAACCCAAGTACCTGTGGACAGGCAGGGGCTGGACAGAATTCTCAAAAGTCCCCGTGACTGTTTGCAGCCCCTGCACAACTGTGGCCAGAAGACCAAGATTCCAGACTGTTCATCTCCATGACTCCTGCACCTTGTGGGGACAGAGCCATGTGCCTGGGGCTGACAATGTGGAGGAGAGTTCTGGACACATCACAGTACTTGGCTTTATACCAAGATTTCTGCACAGCCCACAATGAGCTCAGACATGAGGGAGAGTGATGTAGAGGCTTGTGTGGGATCAAGAAGGAAGCAACAGGAAAATAGAGAGAACAGGGATGGGAAGGTGCTGGGTGTGAGTGGGGCATAAGGGGAACAGATGTGGAGAGGAAGCTAACAGGGCTTCACTCTTCCCTGTACCACCCTGTGCCCAGATAATTTGCCTCCTTCCTCAGCATTGACTTTGGGGGACCACATGGCAGGCCAATGCAATAGAACTAAAGCAAGAAGGTCTTCACTGTGGTTGAGGGCGTGGTTCTTCTTGCATTCTTGCACTAGATCATTGTCCTAGGCCATGGGAATGGCGTCCCTCACCCTTACCTGCAAGGTGCTATGTTGCACTTTCCTTCCATCTTGGAAGGAAGCTCTTTAAGACACAGGGTGCCTGCAAAAAGGGAAGGGAAACAACAGGATATTTAAGACAGTTTGTTTACAGAGAGGTAAAACAGCAGGATGTCCTAAGGGCAAGTGGCACCCTCTATCCTGCAGGGAAGCACCTTAAGACAGGAAGTAGACAACTCATAATAGTTTCAGGAAGTTCCTGAAACTGACCAGACTCACCAGGCCCCTTCCTTTCTGATAATATATATAAGGCAATAAAGAGTACAGAGAGTCACTTGCAGACCAGCTGGGCTCCCCGGAAGAGGTTCAGACCTACTGAACCACTTGGAAAGAACACAAGTGTCACCTGTGTTGGGGAGGGCTTTGGTAATGCAACTTGGTGAAACATTTTTGCTTTTCTAAATAACCCCTCACGCCAAGTCTTGTAAGCAGCCCAGTAGAGCGCATTGGTATGCCAAGTTGGACTTTGGTGGTATCTGTAAGGTCTGTCATGGGTTCCCCCTCTGGAGTGAACAGACATTTGCTCAGCTCTTCCCAGGAATCATTCCACAGAAAGTCATGTGGAGCAGAGCATCCCAGTGATCAATGGCTGAGCTGAGCAGAGTCATTGGTGACCTTCTGACCCAAGGAGGACAGTGAGTTTTGGAGGGTGTTTGTTGCACGTGTCAAATATCCTACCTTCCTGACCCTTTTTTTTTTCTATCTTCTGAAATTGTGATTTCTTTTTAAACGAGGTCAGTGGGTTGCCATTCATGTAACTCAATCAAGTCAATTTTGTTACCCTATTGCCAGACACCTTCTTTCCCAGACTTCCTCACAGCTAGAGGTGACCGAGGATCTAATTAGGGCAGTAAGATGTAGAGTAAAATCTTATTTCTGAGGTAACATTTTTCTGATGGAACCAAAAGTCCAACACCCCCCCCACCTCATTTCCCCTTTCTTTTCTCTGGGGACACTGGAGTGATTATACGATGCTCAGACCTGCTGTAGCCATCCTGTCACCATGATCCAGAGTATCACAGATACTCTGGATAAAGGAAGGCTGAGGAGATGGGGATGTCTTATTTGTATTACTGAGCATTAGCATAAACCTTGGGACTACTTCCCTCCATCCCTCCAGTACAGAAACTATGACTGTCCTTAAACCACCAGTACCCACACTCCTGCTGTGTGTGACAGTCAAATGCATTCTGAGGTGACAAGGGATGTGCTGAAGATGCAGAAGAGCAGTGTCAGGGATGCGCTAGGAGAACGTGTCAGGGCATGGGGAGATGAATCTTGTTTGGGGAGTCAGGAGCCTTCTGCTAAGAGGCAGTGTGGCCTTGAATTAGCCAACCCTCTCCTGGCTGCAATGCCCTCCAAGAGGAGAGCCACCTAACTAGATGTCTCCAAGAGTTTGGAGTTCTCTCATGAGCACACAGGGAGGGCTCCAGGTACCCCAGTAAATATTCACAAATGGTTTTGAAAGTCATCGGATTATTTGTGAAAAGGGGAGACTGTGGTTGGTTGTTCTGTAGCCAGTGTTCTACTCTTCATGGAAATGGCGGGTTTCTCATTTCCATTTGGCTTTGTGTCCTCCTCTGTGCTACCCGCTCTGGGAACACACTGAGTGGACTCATGGGACTTCTCATTTATGGAAACCATTTGCATGTGCTCACGGTTAGGGAGCAGGTGCTGTGGGGTGGACATGCTGGCTAATGCCTTGTCATCCAAATGCCCAAGAAATGTCTGAGCCCTTGGGCAGGTTTGACAGCATTCTGGGGAGAGAATCCATGGGGGGGGAAATGTGTCAGGTTATTTAGCTCCTGATTCAGCAGAAGAGAACCTTGGCGGGACCCCAGGACTCGTGTTATTTCAATTACCAACACCTCCTGCCCAGACCCCGCAAATCAAACTGCTGCTCCTGGCAGCCTCCCTGGACTGTGGTGCTTCTTCCCTTCTGCCTTCATGCCCCTCCCCCCACCCATCCTTCCCGGCTTCCCCCTCCTCCCGCCCCCTCCCCCATCCCCCCCCCCCGCACCCCTCCTGCTCAGTCAGTTGCTCTCAGTCCTACTGCTTGCTTGCCCCTCAAACTAGTTCTCTTTTGTTCTTCACAACTACTGCGTTCTTTTCCTCCCACCTCTCTGGTCGCCCTCTCTTTCCTTGCTCGTATATTCTGAAAGGCTCTGTGCGCCTTCGCCTATTATCCTAGAAACCTACCGAGAGTTCAGTCACAACCGTCTTATACAAGTATTTTAATTGCCGACACTTGCTCCTCAAACTGAGGTTCACAGCATGCGCGCTTGGCCTACTTTTCTCAGAGTAGTCCGCACTTTAACCGTTAGCTGTGTTCTTGTACTGACTGAGCAGCGCAGTGGCTTGAATGACAGCGGACCCCATAGGCCTGTGTTTGAATGTTTGGTCCCCAGTTGGTAGAACTGTTTGGGAAGGATCAGGAGGTGTGGCCTTTTGGAAGGGGGTGTGTCACTGGGGGTGGGCTTTGAAGTTTCTGAAGCTCATGTCAGGTTTGGTCTCACCTCACTCCCCACCTCTGCTTGTTGCCTGTGGATTAGGATGAGAGCTTGTAGCTACTGCCTGCCTGCCACCATGCTTCCCACCATGATGATCATGGATTCAACCTCTGCAGTTGTAAGCAAGCCCCCAATTAGTGTCTTCCCTACCCCCTCTCTCCCTCCTCCTCCTCCTTCCCCTCTCTCTCCCTCTCTCTCTCCCTCTCTCTCCCTCTCTCTCTCTCTCTCTCTCTCTCTCTCTCTCTCTCTCTCTCTCTCTCTCTCTCTCTCTCTCTCTCTCTCTCTCTCTCTCTCTCGTTTCATCACAGCAACAGAACAGTAACTAAGACAAGTAGAATTCAGAAAGAAGGGCAAATGCCAGGCACAACCAGGACAGAACAGTAGAAGCCTGCTGAGCACCAGAACTGTGCTCACAGAGACATAGCTCTTAGTACCCGCTGCTTCCAGGCTCGCAGACTCAGTCAGATGCAGATGGAAAATACTTGAAAAAAAATTGTCCTGAACATAGACAGACTTTGATTTTTCTCATCACTTTTCTTGAAGAGCACAGTTTAGCGAGCACAGTCTAGGACTGTTTGTTTAGGGAGCACGGTCCAGTGACTGTGTAGGGAGCACTCTCATATCAGGCATTACAAGCAATCTAGAAATGACTCAAACTCTACACAGGTTATATGCAGGCACCATGCTATTCTATACAGCAGATTTGAGCATCTTCTGCCTCTGTTATTGGCTACAATTTCTGAGCCCATGCCCTGTAGAAACAGAGGACCACCTGAGACACACTGTGCATTTGCCAAGGATAACTGGAAGAGGACACAGATCTTGTCCTCATTTACTTGTCATGTGTGGAGTTTCGTGTGTGGTGTGGTGGCTTGTAACTGTAATCCCAGTTCATAGAGACCGGAATCTGTAATAAATTAATTAATTAATTAAACTTTAAAAAGTTAAAAAGTCCCACTTTCAGCTCCAATTGCCTCCGATCTCAAAGTGAATGTGTTTCACCCCAACAGACTTCGCAGCAGGCGCAGAGCATGAGCATGAGCATGACGCAGAGCGCAGACGCAGAGCCAGACGCAGACGCAGAGCAGAGCCAGGCGCAGCCATGAGCGCAGACGAGACGCAGACATCAAACCTTGATGGGACCAGCCAACAACCATTTCCTAACCAACAAACAAATGTGTTTCCCTGGGCCATCTCTTGAAGGTTCATGTCCAAGCTGTCGTCTTAGTCTAGCGTAGTCGTAGCCTCTTTCTAGATTAAAAGCCCCCAACTCTCCCATTGCTGTGGTTCAAGTGTGAGAAGCTTGGTCTTCAGTTTGGCAGTCTTGAGAAGTGATGGGAACTTCCAAGAGCTGGGAGCTAGTGGGTGGTCATTAGGGCTCTGCCCTGGGAGAGGATTAAGTAGCTCTCAAGGGAGGCATCCAGGTTTGTTATTGGAAGAGGTTTATTTTAAAGAGAAGGCAGATTCCTCCCTGGTTTCTTTAGCTTCCGGTCTCACCCTGTGACATCCCTCCCCCAAACACATTCTTCTGCCTTGAAGCCATTTGTCAGGGAGTGAAGGGGCCTTTCCAAGGCCACCTCATGCTGTTCACTTCTGCCCTCTGAAAGTGTAAGCGAAGTAAACCTCTTCTTTACATTACGCTATACAACTCAGTCGTTTCATTGTTAAGCATGGCGAATGAACCAGTATCCCTTGTCAGTTACCTTTATGGCTTGCGCTTCCGGGCCCAGCAAGTTAATAAACTTGGCTTTCATTTTTATGACTGTGTAGCTCTGGTGGGAGCGCTGCATTTTACTGCCAAAGAGCTCTGTAGGGAGTCACACTGACTAACAATTACTATCTATGGCAGCCTAAGACAAGCGTGTGAGTCCTGTGAAAGGTGGAAAAACCAAAACTCAACCCTCAGCCGACCTAAACCCAATCAAAAAACAAGCTCAGTGACAGTTAACTCCATCAGACAGAGCACACGATTCAGCCCCGAAGAGTTCCCAGTTAGGAATCGGTTTCAATGGAACCCAGCGAGTCTCTACAGTGGTTTCAACTTGAGTGTGGCTTCTAGATGTATGTGGGGTGTGTTCGTGGTTTAGCATTTAGTTTACCAACTGTTAAGGATCAGAAGTCAGGATTTTTACAACAACAACCAAACCAAAACCAAAACTTGTTACTTCTTAATTATTTAGCACATGTACTACAAAAATCTAATTAATTTTGGCAGGGTCCGTGACTGCTCAACTCTCATGATACAAAACCAGGGCTTCTCAGAAGAACCTCCCACCCCAGAATGTTAGCTAATCTCCCTTCCTAGTCTATCAAGACTACCTGGGAGACTTACACTCTAATTAGGGTTTCTATAGCACAACTTTGAACTTGGGGAGTTACCCGCATCCCAATCATTATGCCCCAAATAAGAGTAACATCCAATGTTTTCCCTGTAATAACCCTTTCCTCCCACTTCAAGATGCTATTGCAATGTGCTTCTCTTGTTGAAGATTATTAATGTGCTTTGTGTTTGGGAAGGGAACACCTGACAGAGTCTGTTTTGATGTATTTCTCGCTCTGCTTCTAAACTACTCAAACCAATCTTGCTTCTGCCCCCATCTCTGCCTTTTGGTAAGTTTGTCTCTTGATATAAAATGCACAGCGCTTTGTATGTTGTTGGTGTGATCAGACCCAGTGTCTTGAACAACGGCATTTCCTCTTACTGTTTCCAGAAATGATTTGCTCAGTTGCTGCCATGCGTGGGTAGCAGCACCGGGCACCTACATTGTGACGTTGGAACGTATTCCCTCTGTTCTTGCAACTCAACTCTGAAGTGGGAATTTCTGATTTTTTTTTTTTTTTTTTGAGGTTCAGTGATGTCCTGAGCTGTTTTTCTGGACGCTGACCTATGAGAGGATGTTTGGCTGAAGCAGACACGTGAGAGGACACGTTACATTTGGAAACAGTAGCAGTAGAACCCAGCAGACACTGAGTGATGCTCTTGCGCTGGTTCATCTTGCAACAGTTCACTTGTGACTTTGTAGAGAGAAGGGATCGGAAGAGCTTCTTGTGCTACTCTGGCTGCTTCTCGCTGCTCCCGCGGGATTGTCCTGACTTGGCAGAGCCTTGCAGGTTCCTCTGGATGGAGCCACTGCTACAGACTCGTGTTTGACGTTTTAGCCTGGGCCGCTGAAATCCTGACAATGAAGATTGAAATAGCCCCAAAGAACTACTTCCTGACAGGTCCACATCATCCTTGTCCTAGTAACCATCTTTCTCCCTTCCTTTGATCAGTGCTAGAAGTGAGGTTGAAGCATTTAAGAACCCTTACGTTTTGAAAAAAATCTAAACCTACACATGTTATTTCTTTTTTCCTTCCCTCAAACATTTGATAATGGGCTGGAGACATGGCTCAGTGGTTAAGAGCACTGGCTGCTCTTCCAGAGGTCCTGAGTTCAATTCCCAGCACCCACATGGTGGCTCACAACCATCTGTAATGGGATCAGATGCCCTCTTCTGAAGACAGCTACACTGTACTTACATATAATAAATAAATCTTAAAAAAAGCATTCGATAACAATTTGATTGTGAAACATCCTCTTTGGTTTGATATATTTGAATATCTGGTCTCCAGTTGGTAGTGCTGTTCTGCAAGGTTATGGACCATTTAAGAGGTGGAGTCTCAATGGGGGATGTTGGTCACTGGAGGAGGGCCTTGAGGTTGTATAGCATGACTCATCTTCCTGTTGGTCCTCTGCTTCCTGTTCCTCTAACATGTAAGGAGGCCAAGAGTCCCTAGCTCTACTCTCCTGCTGACAGAGAGCCCTGTTGCCACACCTTCCCCTCCATGATGGACCCTACCTGTTTAGACTATGAGCCAAAATAAACCCTTCTCTTCTTCCTTCTTTCCTTTTCTCTACCCCTCCTCTCCTTCCTTTAGCTATTTCTTGCCAGGTATCTGGTCATAGCAACAGAAACGCTAACAAGTGCACAGGCAGAAGTGTGAGCATAAGATAACTTCTCTCTGATTATAGAGAAACCATAGCAGAAGTTGCCCACGGTGGATGCCTAGTGTCATGTTGTTGTCTCTGGAATGTCTATGGTAAAACTCCTATGTGCCGGGGCTGAGAGACAGTGGACCCAATGATGGCAATGACACTTATTTCTCTACCTTCTGTAGAACTCTTTCTCAGCAAACGAGTCAGCTGCCTGACCATCTCCTGTGTGCTTATGGTGGGTACATTGGCTATTGTCACCTGACCCATTAAGGTTGAGAGTCATCATCAATAGTTGGTTCTGGCTGAGGGCTGACGGATAGGTGTGTGGGGGGTGGTATTTGAGTATGTGTGTGTGAGGTGAGAGAGGATTGTAGTGTGTGGGTGTATGGGGAGCAATACATGTGCATGTGTTGAGGAGAGAGTGGGAGGGTTGGGTAGGAAGAGGTGTACATGGTGTGTGTATATGGATATTTCTGGGATCTATGTGCATGTAGGTGTAGGGTCTGCTGGTGTGTGTGTACACGTGAGAGTGGGGGGGTGCTGTGTGGGGGAAGTTGTGAGAGGTTGTGTGTGGGTGGAGGTTTATGGTGTGTGTTTGTGTTAGTGCGTGTTTGTGTTGGTGTGTAATTATATATGGTGTGTGTTTGTGTTAGTGCGTGTTTGTGTTGGTGTGTAATTATATATGGTGTGTGTATGTGAGAGAGAGAGAGAGAGAGAGAGAGAGAGAGAGAGAGAGAGAGAGTCTGGGGTTCTGTTCCCTTTCACATATTTCTTAGCCTGAACTTGCACACATGTTAAAGGTTCACAAGAGTGAGTCACTCCCTTATGTTTTGAATATATACTATAATATTTTTTAATAAACCTGCATGGGGTTGCTTCCTGCCTCAATGGTTTATTTTCCCAAATGAAAGATACACAACCGGCCTTCACATTTAATATGCCTTTAAGCAGCACAATGCTGGGCAGCTCCTCCCCTCCAGGTTGCTAGAATCTACCTCCCACCGAACAATCCCGAGTTACTACTGACTGATTTCTATGTTCTATCTTCACTGCTCTAGACCCAGTCGAGCAGCCCTCTGGGCTACGTCCTGTGCTCCTCTCTCCTGTCCGCACCCCAGCCATGGTGTTTTTCCTTTTTCTTCTCTTACTTCCTCGCTGCCCCAAGCCTGGAAGCCCTAAGTCCCGCCTCCATCTCTTCTCCCAGCTATTGACTGCTGTCATTCTTATTTACCAATCAGAATTAAGTGGGGGCGGGTTTCCAGAAGCCGTGTGCAGATTCTCTACGTGTAAACAGTTTTGGAGAACATAATTAGCATTAGAATACTAGTAGGTACACTAATACCTTCTTTTTTTCTCTCTTAAGCGGGACAAGTCAGGTAAACAAGAAAATAAAAATCACTCGGAGGTGACCACCCATGACCATGCATGCGTCTTAACTATAACTTCCCAGCTGACGTGTCTTCTTGCAAAGTGTTCTAGTTAGTTCTAACAAGCCTGCCAAACTGATTTCACTCCATGCCTCCTAGAGAAAAAAAGGCAGATGAATGTCCGTGTCCATTATGAGAGGCCAGCCTGCACTCTGTTTTAAACTGTAGTATTGTCTCTCCACGACTTCCTCCAGAGACGTGTATGAAAATCTCAGAGGGGTTTTGTTGTTTTTGAGAAGTAGGGGTTTGAGACAAGGTCTCATGTAGCCCAGGTTGGCCTCAAGCTTGCTCTGTTGTATTGTTTCTGTCTCTAATGATCTCATGCTAGAATTCTGAATGTCAGGCACTCACCACAGCTTGTAGCCGATTTTTTCTTGTTTCCCAGTGTTCTGAAGGGAGTTCTGGTGAGTAGTTAGCCCACAACAATGGCACCCCCAAACTTTATTTCAGTATGACAGGGAAAGGTCAAAACCCAAAACCTGCTCAATCTTGAATTATCAAAGTTGGATGAAAGAAAAGTTGTTTCAGGCCCAACATCTGGTGTTGTAGCCCCAAGGTCCTAGGCAGGATCTTAGGCTTGGAAGCGTCATAGCCCTTACCCTTCATGTAGTACCACTTACAGCTCCCACGGCTTGAACTCAGTTAATTCCCACCGTAAAAGTGGAAATAAATGTGTCAAAAGTTTCTGCATGAGAAGCAGTGTCCTGCTGTCATTCTGTCATTAGCAGGAACACCTTGTCTGCAACTCCAGGAGTCATCAGGACCTGCGAGTCTCTGGCCTGGGCATCAGGGACTGCAGGGGTCTCTGCTGTAGAGCACCACTGCTCTCAGCTAGCCTTTGGTAGGCAGGCATAGCCGTGACCGAGGGCAGGTGCAGATATGGCTGAACTGTCTGTGGACAGACAGCAGTACATGGATCATGACTCCCGGTGCTGGCGAGAAGGGACCCAGGGAGCAACTGGGGCCGTAAGAGCAATGAGGTCTGGGTAAGTTGGTCAGTGGCTGTGCTCTGGCTTAGCACAGCTGAGTGCAAAGGGTGAGGCTCTGGCTTCTAACTCCACACAGGAACAATGAAAACTAGAGCGGTGGAGAGAGGTGGCTCAGTAGTTAGAGCCCTGGCTCCTCTTCCAGAGAGTCTGTCTCAGCACTCGGCGTGCACATGGCGGCTCACGACCAGCCACCCATCATCTCCAGGCCATGGGATGCCTTCTGGCCTCTGTGGGCACCTGCACTCACATGCAGTTATACATAATTAAAATACCCAGATCATAAAGATATCACAGTGCTTCTTTCTTTGGAGCGATTAGGCAATATGGTTTCAGGACAGCTACATACCGTTGTTTTAGTTGTCCAATTGGTGTTTTCTATTTTCTTTAACCAATATTTAAATTGTTTCTATTCCTCCCACACTGTTATCAACAGAGCTCAATGAATATCCTTACATATAGTTTTCTGGGGATTTAAGATGGTTCGTTATGTCCTCGGGGAAAATTCCGAGAAGGCAAGCAACCGTGGCGTCATATTTCAAAATGCTGACACAGTGTCAGACGAGCGTCTCACAAGGTGGGCCGGAGGACTGTAAGTCAGTGGCCTACACTTTCTTTCCACAGGTTAATTGAAATGCACACTTTCATAATCAGATATTTGCCCCATCTGAGATTCACTTCGGTGTAAAAATCCACCCCTTTCGATTTTCCAAATGACTGTTTTTCTCATACCATTTTGCTCAAGGGTTCACCTTTACCATGTGTCAAGTTCTCAAACACATGTGGACCTGTTTCTGGGTTTTGTACTGTCGAGCTTTCTGTTAATTACTGTGCACTGTCTGGACAGTTAAGCTTGCAGAGTGAGCTTTGATATTCAGTAAAACAAATACTTTGCTTCCTACTTATAGATACATATTCTTAAGTAAGAAATATAAAATCATTTTTTCCATGCCAAAGATGTCTCAAGATACTTCACACCAGATTTGTATTGGATTTACAATGCAATTTCGTACTGGAAGAATTGACATTTTTGCAACATGAAATGAATATTTTAAAAAGAGAGTGAAGGCTTCCATGGATTCTTAGCATTTTGTGTCTTAGTAAAATTTTGTTGTCTTCATGTCAGTCACTCACATACGGTACACCAGATCAAATTTGTGACTCTCCTGCCTCAGCCTTCTCAGTGGTAGGATAACAGGGCTTTACCACCATATCAGCTCGGAAATCTAATATTTTCTGATTATTGTGATTAATGGGGTCTTGCATCCCCAGTGTGGTGGTAAAAATGTAATATTAATTGGGGGCTTCTATCCTGCCAGTTCCCAGAAAAAAGACAAAACCTTTATATTTATGAGAAGTATTTAAAGCACCAGAGCTGGGCAGATATCTGCCCTCTAATCTATTAGTATCTACTTTCCTACCATTAACCCTGAGTTATAACTCGCCATGTTCCACCCGGGCTGCTCTTACTCCAATTGGCCAGCCCGCATGGCCATGTTTTCATAATTCACCTACCCCATGGTGTTTTCTCTTCTTTTTACCTCTCTCTGTCCTCCTCACCGTCTTTGCTAAGATTCCAAGTCTGGCAACCGAAACCCCACCTACCTCTTGTCTGCCCAGCTATAGGCTGTAGGCATCTTTATTGACCAATCAAGGATGACCTTGGCAAGGTTACATAGCATCACTTGGTTTAAGTGAGGATCTCCCCATCCCTGAGGCAACCAGGACCAGCATTTAGCTTACAATACAAAGTAACAGCCAGGACCAGCAGTTAGCATTTTAATACAAAGTAACAAACCAAGCCCCAACACCCAATTACAGCTTTCTGGCTTGCTACTTGCACTCTGTCTCAATTTCTCCACTTGCAATTTAGACCTGAGCATTGATACTAACTGGAGGGCTTTGGTTCACCCCTCTCCTTCTTGTATCTGTCCCAGTTCTAAAGAGAGCATTTAAGGCTTTCAGACTAGAACAATAGTCCCCCAGGAACTTAAATCCCCCCAGGAATCTCCTTTTGAAGGAAAGGTAAGGCCAGAGCCTGGTCCCAGCCAGAAGAGGAACCTGCCTCCCAGGAAGAGATTCAACGTGTTTCCTGACACTGAATAAATTTCCCTCTCCTTCCTTGCCTCACTTGTGGCATTAATTGGCAGATTGAGGATGGGGGCAGAGCTGCCACGCTCCCGGCTGTGACTCTCTGCCTGTCCAGACAATGTCCTTGTTCTCTGTCGTTCTGTGGTATACATTACCGGGCCTCCCTAGGAAACACGGAGCAACCAAAGCTCTTCAGCCACCAGTAATCAAAATAGGGGCTTGATTCTAGGTGGCTTCGGGTTAGCTTTGCTGGGCAAGGTAAAGTGTCCCGTGCCTCTGCCAGCACGGAACAAGAGGCTGGGGGCTTGAAGCAGTTCTGACTTCTCAATGGGCTCCAGGCCAAGATAGTGCCGATGTGTCTCATGGGAAGCTCCAAGACCCCTTTCTGGGTACACCCTTCCAAGTTCCATAGGAATTAAAGATGCTGAGTCCAGAAAGACCTCTGCTCCTCCAGGAGCCACAAAGCTCTGGAGGCTCGGAGTGACAGACAGAACAATTTCTAGGGAGTTAGGTTTGGCTTCCATTGTGATTTCCATCTCAGTCATTAAAACCCAAGCTTTAAAAAGACTTATTTTATTTTATTTATTATATATAAGTACACTGTAGCTGTCCTCAGATACACCAGAAGAGGGCATCGGATCTCTTTACAGATGGTTGTGAGCCACCATGTGGTTGCTGGGAATTGAACTCATGACCTCTGGAAGAGCAGTCGGGTGCTCTTAACCTCTGAGCCATCTCTCCAGCCTGCAAGCTTTAAAAAGAAAAGGCCCTATGAATTGTGTTTTAATAACCCTCACCAGCTACAGGGTGATTTGCGATGGAAAGTTTTTGTTTAAATATTAAACGTTAATGGTTCTGTTCTGCTCTTGAGAACCCAAGGCAGACAGTTGGAAATGGGCTCAGCCCTGAGGTCTAAGTTGATGACTAAGGTGACCTTTGAGAAATGGCACCGAGTCAGGATTGGCTGCACCCCGCCCTCCGCACATGGTTCCCACTGGGTCCTAGGCTGTACCATCTCCTAGCAGCTAGGGACTTAATTATTTTGAAAGGAGCTTTTGAAAAATTGTTTGCCCCAATGGCTGATGGATCGGTTAGAACCTGTGATCAATCACTTCTTTGGATACCACAGCACCACCCTGAGGCTCGGAAAGCTGACCCCCCACTCCCACCCCTTCTCAGTAGCTTCTGTCCAGCATCGAGCTAACGCTTGTATACGTTATTCTATTTAAAGTCTTTACAGTACCTTGATGTCTGTGGCGTAAAATCCTGGTTTTAATATGAGGGGTCCAGGTTTAGAGATACTGGCTTTCAAAGGACAGCTTGTAGTGCAAGTTTGTAAACCAGTTTTCTGTTTCCAGATAGTAAGTCCTGTCTAATGCCTTGCACAGCCAACTAAATCAGGATTCCATGGCTGACAGAGCCTCTGGAGACGATGAGTTGGAAAACCTGCATTTTTTTTTTTTTTTGAGTGAGTGGTGTGCTAAGGTGATCTCAGAGTGTGGGTCACTGGGGTGGTGACACAGGATGACATTGTGCTTTGACCAAGTCCTGGTGCCTTATGAGTGTTAGATCATGGATGTCTCTGTGGTGAAGGAAACGGCGCTCACATGAAAGGACCTCAGTGACAGTTTATTCTAGAGTTTGATGTGAGTGACTACAGATTTGGGTCACTCCAAATTTCATGTTCCAAGTTGTGAAGTCTTTAACGTCCTTCTAGTAAAAGGACAAAGGAAGTCAATAACCAAGACGCATTGATGGAAATACTAAGTAGGTGGGCTATAAAGCAAGAGGGGAAACCTCTGCTATAGGCCTGTAAGATGATACTCTGGGCCTTTTGATTGGTGGGGCCTGGTGTCTGTCCATTCCAAGGGATTTGCCTAATGCTCACAAAGATGGTAGGTCAGGCACAGAGGAGGGAAATAAATGGCCATTAAGAGGTATCCTGAGACACTTGGGCTCTGGACTTGTAACATTCTCACCTGTTTGCACTCACTGAAGTTCTGTGAGTCAATCAAGCCTGCAGAAGGCTCAGTGGTAGGTTCGGGTTCTTTTCCGGAACTTTTGTTTACCTCACAATAACCTTTACTAAGTTCTCCTCCTCCTCCTCCTCCTTCTCCTTCTCCTCCTCTATCATCATCATCACCACCACCACCACCACCACCATCATCATCATCATCATCATATCAAAGGGGGAAAGATTTATTTTGGCTCATGGCTTCAGTCTCTGATGCAATGGCCCCATCGCTATGGGCCTGTGGTGATACAGAAGGTCAAGGGTGAGCCAAGGCAGAGCTGCCCACCCCATGGTAGATAGGAAGTGGAAACAGGAGCAGACAGGAAGGAGCCAGGATAAGATTCCTTTCAAAGGTGCACCTCCAGTGACCTGCTTGCCTTTGAGAGCTTTGCCACCATCCCATGGTCCGTTCATATTCAGTTAATTAATTGTGAGTCTATGTGTCTTACTTAGGGTTTCCATTGCTGTGAAGAGACACCATGACCAAGGCAACTCTTATAAGGACAACATTTCACTGGGGCTGGCTTACAGTTTCAAAGGTCCAGTCCATTATCATCATGGCAGGAAAGCATGGCAGCATCCAGGCAGACATGGTGCTGGCAGAGCCAAGAATTCTACACCTTGATCTGAAGGGAGCTGGGAGAAGACGGTCTTCTGCCAGCAGCTAGGAGGAGGGCCTCTTCCACACTGGTTGGAGCTTGAGATTAGAAGGGGATTTCAAAGCCCACTCACACATTGACACGCTTCCTCCAACAAGGCCACACCCCTCCAACAAGACCACACCCCTCCAACAAGGCCACACCCTCCAACAAGGCCACACACCCCCTCCAACCCTCCAGTACTGACACTCCCATGCACACATGAGTCAGTGGGGGGCCATTCCCATTCAAACCACCACACCATGGATGTCAGAGGAAATCTCAGGAGAGTTGGTTCTCTCTTTTCCACCATGTGAATCTTGGGGGATTGAACTCATGTCATCAGGCGTGGAAGCAAGTGCTTCGTGGTGTTTGAGCCAGGATTTCTCACTGACCTTGGAGCTCATTGGTTGGCTAAACTGATCAGTCAGTGTTGCCCAGGGATCCTCCTAACTGTTTCTCTGGCACTGGGATTACATCCTGCCATGTATGGTTTTTATGTAGGTGCTGGGGATTAAACTCAGGTTCTCATGCTTGTATCACAAGCACTTAGATGACTGGATCATCCCCTCAGCCCCCATTTATATTTAAATCTCTCTACTTATGTTTTAATGCTACCTGATTTCGGGATTGACACACCCCTCTGCTGACACAGAGGACACAGAACATCAGTAGAGAAAAAGAATCCACAGTTGAAAGCTAGAGATGCTAACTAGAAAGGTAGAGTCCAAACACTTCTCCAGCTCTCTGTCTCTCTCTGTCTCTCTCTGTGTCTCTGTCTCTCTCTGTGTCTCTGTCTCTGTTTCTCTCTCTGTCTCTCTCTGTCTCTCTCTGTGTCTCTTTCTCTGTGTCTCTGTGTCTGTCTGTCTCTCTCTCTGCCTCTCTCTGTGTCTCTGTGCCTGTCTATCTGTCTGTCTGTCTCTCTCCCTCTTTCTCTCTCTGAATGCTGCTTGCATAAGGGACCAGGTCTTGAAGTCATAAAACATTTTGGGGGACACTCCATTTCTAAGCCCCATGATGTCATTTATTCATCTGTTAGACCAGTGGACCAAACTAACGTGAAATAGGTACTTGTGAGTAATGGCCAAGGAGCAGATGGTGCTGGCAGATGTGGTTCCTGGTAGATGTTTGCCTTCAGGTTCATCATGGTGCCTTCTCAGTGTGTCCTCATATAGGAATAGGCTTGCTTTGAGATTTAAAAAAAAAAATAAGGATATTAATCCTGCTCTTGACAAATTTCTCTCAGTACTCAATCATCTCCCAAGGGTCCCATGCTGAAACCTGTACTCTGTGGGTGTCATAGTTAGCTTCATTTTCAGCTTGACACAGCTGGGAAGAGTGAATTCTCCATTGGGGAACGGCCTCAGTCAGATTGACCTGTGACCTTGTCTATGGGGAATTTCCTGATTTCTAATTGATGTAGGAGGGTTCAGCCTACTGTGGGCGGTGCCATTCCTAGGCTGGTGGTCCTGAGCTGTCTAAGAAAGGTAGCTAAGCAGACCAATAAATGGCATTCCTCCAGGTTCCTCCTTCCATTCCTACTGTCTCAGAACTCAATTATCGATATTCAAATTGATCCTGGCACGTGTTCCTCGTTACCCGACCCAATGCGCTGGGCTCCTGAGTAAAGACACACACACACACACACACACACACACACACACACACACACACACACACACACACACACACACACACTTTTCGCTCACAGTTTTAGACCTTAAACAGCTCAATGGTTGGGACACTACCATGTTGCTGACATACCCTTCTCTGATATTCCTGAGTTACTATTTACTAAACCTATTTCCAATCTTCGCTGCCCTGGACCCAGACCTGCAGCCCCTGCATTCGCTGGCACCTACATGATGAAGTTCTCTCTGTCTTCTGCACCGCCTCAAGCCTGGTGTCTCTCTTCCTTTCCCAGCATGGTTGCTGTCTCTCCTCTTGCTTGTTCCTTAGTCCCTTGCGGAGGAATTCTGAAAGTCCCGCCTCTGTCACCCTGCCCAGCCATTAGCTGCTGGCAACTTTATTTGTCAATCAAAACCAACTGAGGGCAGGGTTCCTCAGTGTCTTACCTGTGGATGTGCGAATTCTCGTGCAATTTAGCCAATTAACATAATCCAAGCAGCTTTAGACTAAACCCACAACATCCTACCGCCATGTTCCTACCTTGACTTTTCTCAGTGATGAACGGTGACATGGAATTATAAGCCAATAAACCCTTTTCTCCCTCAAGTTGGTTCTGGTCAGTGTTTTATCAGTGACAGGAAGCAGCTAGAGCAGGGAGGGAAGATGGGATTTCGACACAGATAATGGGGCACAAATGGTCCAGATGGGACCCAGAGTGGATTGGATTCAAAGTCCTGTGCTGTCCATTTTTCCATTCAAACCCCTCTCCCCACGGTAGGGGTGGCTCCAAGCTGGCATTGCCAAGAGCGTGCTCAAGGTTTAGGAACCTGAGTGGCACCTCCAAGAGGAATCTGTGTACTAATTTCACACGGTCAGCACCTCCGTGGTGGGTCAATCCTGATAACGGCATCGTTCCTGGCAAACGTCTACGTGGAGAAAGGGAAGACATTCATGGCTCCTTCCACATCCTAAAGTCAACCAAAGAGAGTTGTCAGAGGATGCCAGCAACTCTTCCTTTTCTTCCCACCTCACATTTGGGTCTCCAGGCAAGTCTGTGGACTCCGTGCTGGCCTAAGTTTTCCACATGGCTGACAGCTTCCATGTAGAGGAGCCCCTTCCCATACCTCCCCATGAGGTACTCTCTTTCCTCTCTGGCTGCCCCACACTCCTTTCTAAGTTCCTGCTGTACCTGTCCTCCTGTCTTGAACTCCTCAGAGCTCCTGCATTTACTATTTGACATTTCTACCCAGCTTTCAGCAGCTGTGACAAAATGACTGGGGTGCGCGTTGGAATCAACTTAGAGAGAAAAGGTTGTTTGTCTGTCTTTGTTTTTGTCTCAGCCCCAGTGTTCCCTCTGAGAGTGTGCCCAGTGACTTAACTCCTTTAGGCTCTACCTTCTAAAGGCCCCATCACCTCCAGTCCCATCAGCCAGGGACAGATCTTTGGCACATGGCCCCTGTAGACCATTTAAGATGCTAGCCACGGCACACATGCTTGAGGTAGCCTTCTCCAGATGTTTGCATGGCTCCGTCATGGCCTTGTGTAGATCCCTGCCCAAGGAGCTTCCTCACCACCCAGCAGTCTCTGCTGGCGACCTGCTGTAGTTTTCTAGTTGCTTTGCACATTCACTGACGAACTATCTCCCTCTACACGAGTGAACACACTAAGAGTGGGGCTTTATTCACTACCAGGTTCCTAGTGCTTAACGGATAGTTGCGAGGAGACAAATAGTTGATTAAAAAGCAGTAGGTGTCAGTAGGAAGCCGGCGAGGAGATGTCGTTGTCACAGAAGCTGTGTAAGAAGGCGGGACATCTATCCATACTGGATGCCCATGGGAGGGCACGGATGGAGAAGGGGCACAGAGTTTGGGTGCAAGGTCAGTGGGGGTGGGGAGACAAAGCAGCGACTTTCGGTGGGGATCTCCTTCCCAGTTTACTGGCCCAAGAGAAACTCATGTGCAAGGTTGTTCATTGGCACGGGGCAGGTTAGCCCGATATTAAACAGACATCATTAATGTAATGATGGAATAAATTTGATTTGTATTACATAATATGATGTAACCATCTGAAAAGAAAGACAATCTACAGGATTTTCTGCAAAGATATGTGGACATGTTAAACAGAAGAATAGTAAGTCAACCATGCAACCCAGGTTTGACTACTGGTGTGGGGATGTTAAAATTTGACTGAGCGTGGTAGGGCGTACCTTTAATTCCAGCACCCAGGAGGCAGAGACAGGTAGAACTCTATAAGTTTGAGGCCATCCTGGTCCACATAGGGAGTTCCAGGTCAGCCAGGGATATATAGTGAGATCCTGGTTTGTTTGTTTTTTTTTTTTTAAATAGTTGGAGTCTAGTATTTTTTGTTTTTGTTTTTAATTTTTCTTAGTACATATATGTATATATTGTAAATATAATTTAATTATAAACATAAATAAAACCATAAATTTATTTCCTAAATTGGATCTATAGGGTACCTGGGCAATTTGCACATCTGCCTTGTTATGGTTGCTTCTGAAATGGTAGGGTAATGGGGACTAATTAATTAATGAGTTAATTAATCACTATCAATTTGGAAATAGTTATGGCAGAAACAATGGGTAGGTTAACTTTACATGAACTTGAATGAATAGATGAGGAGGTGACTGAGGGGTACCAGCTGCAAGTGGCCTGAGGAGAGACTCAAAGCCCAGCACTCTCGCTACTTCTGTTTGTTTCAGAGCCTCAAGCAAGCACCATGCACTTGGCTCTCTGGGGTCACAGCTGTTGTGGGACTTCTGTGGTGCGTGCAGAGCTACAACTCAAGCAGGACACCAACATTTACTCTGCTTAATACTTGTCATTTTAAGGCTCCCGGGACCTGTAGGGTTAGCTCTGGTGAAAGCACATAGCACTAATGTGGCTCTGGGCTTCCTAAGCTGCTCTGACTGCTAAAAGCAGTGTGCACCACTTGGCTTGCCCCGTACATGCTTCATGGCATCATAAAAATCCACTTTTATTGAGTTGGCGAGCGCCAACATCAAACGGAAATCGATTTTCTTGGAAAGTGGAGACTGGTAACCGACCCCGTGAGTTATATTTTTAAAAACAGAATGCTACAATAATGAGAAGTGGCAATCGTTCTTCCTTTCTTACTGTGTTAAAGGATCAAAACCGAGGTCACCCTCAGGCTGGAGAGATGGCTCAGCCATGAGGAGCACCTGATGCTCTCGCACGGGACCCAGTTTGGTTTCTAGCGCACACAGAGGCTCTCAACCATCTATTGTTACAATTCCAGGGGACCCAGCATCCTTCTCTGGCCTCCATAGGTGCTGCATGCGTGCTGTGCACATATATACGTGCACACAAACCTGGGTGTGTAGAGACTCAGTGGAATCCACTCCTTCCCTAGTCAAAGCTCTTAGGAGGGGGGTTCATATTGACTGTTCCTTTTTAATCCTTGCTGTTTCCCCAGAACCTGCAGAATGATTGTCCTCTCTCCTCTCATTGCCCCTCCATCTCCACCACTCACATGCCAAGAAGCTGTTTCTTGTGTTCCTGGAGCCTCCCCTGACCTCTGGTATGGTCACCTCCCTGCACAATCACACCAGTGTCCCAAACACTCACACACTGCCCTTTCCTTCTCGGCACATTCTTTCTGCCTGGTCTATCTTCTGCACCCACTTTCCCGATGCCCTGTGTGACCTCCCACAACTGTCTAAGCTGTAACTTCATTTGATAACATTCCTTATGCTGTCTGAGAGTAACCAAGATTTCCCAAGTTCACGTTCAGAATGCAGCAGTGAAAAGGCTGTCATGTGGCTATGGGCTATATTGAGTTGGGGGCGACTGAAAAGAGCCACATGAGGGAACTGTCTACCCTCCTCACTGATGCACAAAGGTAGAGTATAAGCTCCCCATGCTAGTGTCCCCTTTCTTCTTCTCCCCGCCAGCAACAGGGACAGAAAACTGGCACCAGTTGGAGGCCGTGTGCCACTTCTGCTGGTGTCTTTTGCACATTTAGCCTCCTGTGATACACCACCCCAGAAGCCACCTCGGCAGTTGTATTAGCCTGCTTTCTGCTGCTGGGATAAAACACCATCCTCGACGTAACATATAGGAGAGAGAGAGTTGAAGGTGGAGACCTGAACAACAATAACAACAACAAAAAAAAGGCAGAACTTTGTAGATCAGACTGAACAACACTTGGCAATACAGCCATAGGGAACACTAGAACTAAAGGTACGGGGTGTTATAGGTCACGATAAGCAACAGAGAGAGGAAAATGAAGGTTGGAGGCGGGAGCTGGAGAAGCAGTAGAACAAATAGTGAGACAGCTCACAGATCAGACTGAGCAGCAGAGAGAGAGAGAGACAGAGAGAGAGAGAGAGAGAGAGAGAGAGACAGAGACAGAGAGACAGAGACAGAGAGACAGAGAGACAGAGACAGAGAGACAGAGAGACAGAGAGACAGAGAGACAGAGTAATGAGGATTGGAAGCAAGACTTGGAGGAGAATCTTTTAAAATTAATCAAAATAAAATAGATGTCAGAATATCAGAATTACAATATAAAAAATGTTAAAATGTGGAAGCAGAACCTTGAACAGAGAATACAGGAACTTAAGGAACAGGAGAAGCACAAAAGGGGAGAGGAGACTGAGAGGGGAAGGACTGGAATGGAAACCTGGGGCCCATGACCTAAACTGATGAGTGAGTGTGAAAGCAGAGAGTGAGCTGGAAACGAGAGTCTTTAAACTCTAAAAACTGTCTCCAGTGACATTAACACCCTTCAGCAAGGTCACAGCGTCTAAATATCCCCAAACAGTGCCACCAACTGGGGGGGACCAAGTGTTCAAATTCATGAATGTATGGGGGTAATTATCGTTCAATCTACCCCAGTCAGGTTGATTCCCAACCCCCACTCACTGAATGTAAGACCCTTTGTCGTGGTGGTCTGGATTCAAACTGGCCGTCTCTCTGATGTATGTATGTATGCGAGTGTGTGTGTGTGTGTGTGTGTGTGTGTGTGTGTGTGTGTGAGTGTGTGTGATGTGCGTGAGTGTGTATGAGTATGTGTGAGTGTGTGTGAGTGTATGAGTGTGTGTGTATGAGTATGTGTGAGTGAGTGTGTGTGAGTGTGTATGAGTGTGTGTGAGTGTGTGTGAGTGTGTAATAAGCTCCTCTCTAGCTGAGGGTCTCCATGCCTGCATGCCATGCCTGGTGGTATGTGTTCGTCACATAAAGGAATGGTTCAGTTTTTTTTTTTTTTTCTTTTTCTTTTATTCGGAGCTGGGGACTGAACCCAGGGCCTTGTATTTGCTAGGCAAGTGCTCTACCACTGAGCTAAATCCCCAACCCCTGGTTCACAGTTTTTTTGTTTGTTTGTGTGTGTGGGTTTTTTTTTTTTTTTTTTTTTTTGTGACCTATCACTTGGGTGATAGAAACATTGTTGAGGTGTTCTGGGAACTCCTCCAGTTACTGCTGTGTCTCTTTTTCCAGGTCTCTGCCCCAAGAGTTTTAAATCCTGCTCCTGACTGTGTCTGACTTGTTCTTCCTATGTATACAACCCACTTCCTGTCTGTAATGGTGTTTGCGAGTTTCTAAGGCGAGGTGACCCTTGAGAGATGATAGAAACTCGAGGCTTATAAACACTTCCAGAAAGCCACCGGATGATGAATGCTGTTATGTACCAGTGACGTGGATGGGTGAGTTGGAGCCATTAAACTCTCTTCTGGATTGCTAACTGCTTTATTTGTCAAATTAAAGGAGTGCTAAAGTCACCCCAAGGGGAGAGACTTGCTTTTGTGAGTGATTTCTTATGAAGAATAACAAATAGACAGGAAACCAGCATCCTAGCTAAGGGGTGGGTGGGATGGGGTGGGTCTGTCATCCTTGCTCCCAACTCCACTTTCGGTGCATATGACCACACGCCTGCAACAGGAAGAGACGTGCAGGGTGCTGTGCTCTGCTGTCTGCTCTGAGAACCTTCTCAGCGATGCTCTGAGGATGCAGCCCCTCATTTTCTTCAGGGTGGATATCTAGTGCTGTCGGGCCTTTGGCCTGCCCCACGACAGGCGCCTGATGGATCACAATTAATTAGCTGGCTCATTTAATGGCCGGCGGCTGAGGCAATGCCAAATGCCAATTAGCTTGGCTTAAAGATGCACAGCTTCCCGGCAGGCAGGACAAATGAAAATATATGACAAGGGCTAAAACACGACAGGAGGGGTCTCGGGGAGCAAGGGTCCTGAGTGACAACTGGCCTCAGTGAGACAGACACCGTTGAACTGCCTGGATTGTATCCGATAATCTCATCTAATGTATCCTGTACACCCGCAGTCATTCTGTCAGTTCTGTCCCTTTAAAGAGCCCTGCCTAATGTTGACAGGGCTGTGTTTTCATTTTTCTGCTTTAAAATTTATAGTTTGATGGACACACACAAACACACACACACTCCTATATGTGTTTGTATAGTTTAATGACTAGTTTAGTGCACACATACACACACAATGCAAACATACAATACTCACATATACACAATGCACACATACATACACATACATAATTCACAGACATATACACAATGCACACATACATACACATACACAATTCACACACACATATACACAAGCACACATACATACACAATTCACACACATATACACAATGCACACATACATACACATACACAATTCACACACATATACACAATGCACACATGTATATACACATACACAATTCACACACATATACACAATGCACACATGTATATACACATACACAATTCACACACACACACACACACACACACACACACACCAGGGATGGGGCTGTTACCCAGGATGACCCAGTTTGAAGTCAGTACTCAGAGTTGTGAAGCTGCAGGGAAAGGCAGTAGCTGGTTAGACACGTCTGCAAAGGAATGCGGTTTGCTCCCACCAGTGTGGGAGAAATAAAAATCACACTGACTTGGGTTATAAGTCTGTTGGGTGCATTTTGATTTGATTTGAGTTTGTTAAAATAACAGTGGCAGGCACTGAGTACGGAGTAACAGCCTTCTCCAAACATCAAGAGCTCAACTAGAATTTGTGTAGCAAGTGGAAAACGAGTGGCTCACCTTTAGGCAGGAAGTGGAGGAGGAAATTGGTGAGCTCGTTTAAGCTAATTATGTAGGGAACAATCCACACCAAATGAAATGCATTTGTCATCCCTTAACTGAGATTAGCCATGTTTCGTGATTTCTCACTATCAACTTAAACACTGCTTCATAACCGTAATCTTCATGAACAAACAATGGGGTAAGACGGGATTTTATAGCAAGATGATTTCTCTGAAAACTGGATGGTGTTTTTGTTCCTTTTCGGTTGCTGTGGTAAAACACCAGGCTGAGTGAGGCAATCTATGGAAGAAGGACTTTATTTTGGCTGAGAGTTCTAGAGGGGGATGAATCTGTGGTGGAGGGGAGGTGTGGTGGCTCAGACAGGGCACATGAAGTGGAGAGAACGAGCCTCCCAGTGAAGAGTTGTGTGTGCATGTGTGTGTGAGTGGTGTGAGTGCGTCTCAAACAAACAAGCAAACAAACAAACAAACCAAAAACAAACAAAAAAAACCAAACAAACCAAACAAAACCCAAACAAACAAAAATTAAAGATAAATTTAAAACATGAAACCAAAAAGTTCACATCCCCAAGAACATCCTAGCCCAAATGCCTCTGGTTCTCAGGACATGCCCCTCTGTCTAATGCAGAGGATCTACATTGACCCCCCCACCCCAAACCCCCATCCCCTGTAATCTCCCTGCCTGGTGTCAGGAATGCTTCACGATCCAACATTTCATATCTCTCTGATCATGTGCTTTTGCTGCTCATGGTAGCCAGACTGCCTGCTTGGGACAGTGGATTAATAGAGGATTAAGCACACACATGCTAGCGGGGACAGATACCCTTTGGAGGTCTCATCGCCTCTACTGCTGTGCTGAATAAACTTCGTGCAGATTCCGAGTGTCGGGTTGTCCCAGACTGCAGGCCGGTGTCTATGAAAGGCTCACCCTACAGCTGCTCTCCCTTTCTCAAAGCAGAGCAGGCTTTGGGCTGAGGGAAAGAGACGGGGCATTCTGATTAACAAGAGCGCAGGCTATGTGGGAACCTTGACTTGGATGCCTGATATGTGTGACAGTGAGAAGTCACCGAATATCTCTGTAGCTTGGCAAAATGTTTTTACTTTTCTAGCTAAAAAGTAACGTAACGGTTGGGCGTTCTGCCAGTGTGTATCTGTGCACCGAGTGTGTGCAGTGCCCACAGAGGACAGAAGAGGGCGCTGGCTCTTCTGGGTCTGGCGTTACAGATATTTGCGAGCCACCGTGTGGGTGCTGGGACTTGAAGCCATGGAGCCGATTCTCCGTGCCTTTTTACTATTTGGACATTGTAGGATAAAGTGGGGGAGAGCATGACGTCAGACATGTATATTTATACAAAAAAAATGGAGGCGTAGGGATGTTGGTTGGTGGAGAATGAAAACAGAAAACTGTTGCCAAAAGAAAGACCTGGAGCTGGAGCACGTGGGAAACCCCTGACCTCTGAGAGACAAGGAGAGGTTGCGGATAGTAGGGGAAGGATGGGGGAACGTGGTGGGAAGGTGGGAGAACTTTGGGAATTTAGTTGAGAGGCTTCCCTACTAACCAATAAAATCTGCAAAACAGTGCTGATACAAAAAAAAATGTATGCTTTATAGCGACCTGTGAGTACACTGACCTAGAGAAAATCAAACAGCCGAACACTCAGAGACATTTATAGTGTGAAATAGGAGGAAATAAAATAAGTGGAAAAAAGAGGATTAGTAGTGAAATGATCGAAGTTCAATTTCAGGGAGTTGGAGGTGTGGTCTGGTGGGGGAGCGCTTGCTGGACACACATAGGTATCTCAGTTTGTGGAAGAGGAAAATAACCATGTTTTGCACAATCTGTACTTTGGGGTTGAATTAACAAATTCTGTTTTAATTTTCCTCCCTGTTAAACACTACCGAGTGATGTTTTTCTCTTTTGGTTTCTGAGTGTCTGTCGCTCCTGGGGAAACTTGTACCTAATGTACCATTCTGTGGCTCCAAAGATTGCCTCTAATCATCTGGAAGATGTCAGTAGCCAGGGAGGAGGTGAAGACCCGATCAGCTCATTAGATAAACCCTAAGATGGGTTGGCTGCATTTAATTCCCAGGGGCCTCTCATTATATTTCTGTTTTGCTGTGGTGCAGTATTTACAGATAGGGAGGTTGTCGTCTCCAAATTTTGTCCTTTAATTTGAAGGGTTCAACAAAAACGATTTGCATCAGGATGATTAAAAATCCACTAATGGCTTTAAACTATTGGAAGTGTATCTAGGAAGATGATATTGATAAAGAAACCTGACACATGCCTTTATCCCAACACTTGTTTGGCAAAGTTGGTGAGATTTCTGAGTTCAGGAGTAGCTTGGTCAACACAGTGAGTTCCAAGCCAGCCAGAGCTTCAGAGTGAGACCCTAGAGGAGGAGGGAGAGAGGAGGAGGGAGAGAGGAGGAGGGAGAGAGGAGGAGGGAGAGAGGAGGAGGGAGAGAGGAGGAGGGAGAGAGGAGGAGGGAGAGAGGAGGACGGAGAGGAGGACGGAGAGGAGGAGGAAGCAGTGTTGGCCGCAGCATCAGTCTTGTACATGGTATTGTCATGGTTAAATTGGACGTGCTGACATTCCAAACAAATGTTTGACAACCGAGGGTAATTCTCTGTCTTGTGCAGCTCGAGGCTTGGGACACTCATTTCCCAGTGTCACTGATGGGGGCCTTGGCCACTACAATAGTGTGTACTTCACTACCTCTCGTCTTCTCTTGATGGAGGACCTCCTGCCCTTTGCAAAAACCATTCCCAAAGTATGCTTATGTATTTCTGAGAATTTTGCCGGAGTATTTCCAAATGAGCTTTCTCAGAATCCTTGCTCTGTTTCCTTTCTCTTTTGTGGTAAAGACTTAGAAGCAGCATGGGAGACCATGAGGTTGATTTTCTCCTTGGGAGGCGTGTGGGACGTAAGGCTGTTGTGTGCTCCACGCTTTTGGAGACGGCAGGGAACTCTCTCTACGTTCCTTGACCCCCCCCCTCCCTGGGATGCCATCCACAAAGGATAAGGGATAGTCCAGAAGCAAACACCAAGGCGCTCAGATAGCTTTGCTGTTGATTCTGAGTCCAGACTGCATGTCCAAATGGCGTGTTTCTGGCATCTCAGTCCCTCTCAGTGTCCTGGTTAATCTTTGTGGACAGCTTGTCTGGTTTAGAATCATTTAGGAGACAGACCTCTGGACAGACCTGTTGGAGCATTTCCGGAGATGTTCAGCTGAGGTTGACGATGAAGAAAATGAACGGAACACCAGCGGGTCACCCTCTCTCTGCTTCCTGACTGTGATCACAGTGTGACCAATCACCCGGATCTCCCAGTTCAGGGCCTTTCCTGGTAGACGGACAATGTCCTGCAGATTGTGAGCTCAAATAAACCATTCCTTCCTCTTTTTTTACTTCTTCCAGGTTTAAAATTTAATGGCTGTGCAGTCCTGGGTCCCGCATTCCCGCCGCTGTTGGGTCCACTGCTCTGGCGTCAGAGTTTTCTGCTCAAAGGCATGGATGTGCGAGAGCTCTTCGGCGAAACACTCATTCACCAGCCGGTGTCTCTGGAGCAGTGGCTTTTCCTCGAATTTAGCCAACACCACCAGGAATCGGAAGCTGGTCACTCAACGGTTCAGAGTCGTGTCCTCCACCTCCTCCTGCTCTGTCTCTAGGTCCTGTTGCAGCTTCCCTAGGAGGTAATCAGCGCTGAGTTCCACGATCGCAGCCGGGGACTACAGGCCAGCATGCACAGAACCTCGCCTCCGGTCCCGCAGCCTTGCTTTTTAACCATTCCTTCCTTAAGCTGCTTAAGTTAGGTCACTTAAGGTTTTTTAAACCAGGTCACTGAGACATGTCCTCGAAGGGGACCCTGGACATTTCCTTTTCTCACTTCCTTCCCAATTTCATGACCTGAACGGCCTTCTCTACCGCATACGGCCATGTTATATATGTCGCCACAAGCAATGACTGACTGGAAGCTTTGAAAGCAGGCGGCAGGAATAAACCTTTCTTCCTTTGCCAGCACCAAGTGCTTTGTCATAGTCCTGGGAAGTCAATTAACACAAGGACCCTTCTTTCGGTTTTCCAGGTCCCCCTGAAGCACCCTGGGTTCTGGGACAATGACCATCCCTCTTCCAATCAAACCGCACTGAACCCCAATTCAAGATTGAGTTGGTCTGAATAGAGTTTTAGTTCTTTGGCAACTGAGTTTTTGACATGAAAACCGTTCCTTCTGTGCTGTGCAGTTCTCTCCTAAAGCAGTGTGTGAGCTTGTGTGTGAGACAGCATGAGGCGGTGGGGAGGGTTAGAAAGGTCACAAACAACAAATGCATGCAGGGGGAAACAGAGGCATGCACTGACTTGCGAGGAAACAACCGCCCCACCACATTAACTCTGAAGCTGCGGATATGCCTGGTGTCTGGTCAAAGCAGAGCGCGTCTCTCCCTTGCACAACAACATTGGATGTGGCTGGGTATCTTTATCTTCAGGGCTTCCTGGAGGGTCAGAACGAGTACATAGCATGGCTAAGGAGGCCCTCATGCTTGGGTTAGGCTTCATAGTAAGCAGGCAAACAGGAACAGAAGAAAGGCGGAATACAAATCGTTGTTTTCTTACTTAATTATCAGTCATATCTATTTACACATGCCTCTTCTGCTGAACCCAGGAACCTTACCATCAGTTACAGAAAGCTTCCAGGCAGGAGGAGCATGTCCCAGACTAAATACTTTAGGGTGATGACAATATACCGGCCATTTTGTCACCTGGCACAGGATACTCTGATAAGTACCAGGCTAATCCACCTTCGGTGCTGATAGAAACTTGATTTGGATTCCTGCCCTCCACTCTGGAGCCCAGGCTCCCAACTCAGCACGGCAGGTTCGTCTTTACAGAACCGTTTGGTTTTCGCTGTGAGACCTTCTTCAGGTAAGCAGCCCGGTTTGCCAGGGCATGGGTAATCCTGTAATCTCAGTGCTCTGTCTGAATGGGGGTTGGGGGAAGCCCCTAGGAAACATTAATCAGGTGTGACTCTTGCAGATGAGAACGTTTCGAGGGCTACAGGGTAACGGAGGTAAAGCAACTGTCTAGTGTTTGCTGCATCACCAAGCCCAGGAGGATGGGTTGCCTAGCAACACCTAGTCACTCCAGACGGGTGCTAGGCAACAAGATACAATCTGTCAGCTGCATTCAACTGGCATTTTCTCCTGGTTTTTAGGAGTCATGTAGGTATTTCAAAAGCATCTAATTATCTTCTATTTCATTCACTTCCCCATGTGCATTGGGAATTTTATCTATATCCCATCCATTCCCACCTCCCTCCTCCTGTGATGCTCAGTGCCCCGTCTCACAGGAAAGGACTCAGCCTCTGAGAGAAAGTGCTTCCACTCGAGGGAATGGCGGGATGAAAACGTGTTGTGTTTTTCACTTTTCATTATGTCATTGTGCTGCACTTGCCCTCCCCCTACACCCCTTCTCTCACTCAAATGGTTAGAGGCAAAGCAGAATCAAATGATGGGTACCAGGAGAGCCAGGCTTCCTATCTTGTCAGGAGGGCAACCCTGTTACCCCTTCCTTTGCTCCTGTTGAGACCAGAGCTCGTGGGGCTGCAGGCTTACCTGACTTCTGTGGCAATGAACTCGATTGTCCCGACAGAGCTGATGGAGCGCTCTCTTTGCATTTACCCTTTTGTGTCTTTTTTAAATCCTAGGTTTTTATTTGCAGCGGACTGGGGAGCTATACAAGTCTGAGTATCTAAGATACACAGTTCCTCGGTGGCTCCAACTGTTACTTGTTGCCTCCCTGAAGGTGTATGAGACGTGGGCTCTGCTCACCGAGAAGACTCTAATCTAATTAGGAAACATGTAATGATTTTTAATTAGTGCTTCTGTTGTGGTTGTTGTTTTAAATCGGAGACAATGTGTACTCTAGAAGGATTTTGAAGGGAACATCTGTGGTTGGGCATCCTGCAGGGACCAACCTGGGAAATGTTGAAGAACAGAGGAGACCGTGCTCATTTGAACATCCCTGCAGCAGACTCCTGAGAACACAGCAGCTTTTTTCTCCCTCTGCCTGGTTTTCAGACAGCTGTGCAGAAACTGGAGACTCAGGTGAGGCCCAGTGTGCTCTGACCTTCAGTGACAGTTGAACTCACCAGCCTGGAATGCACGGTCTCCATGTAAGTCACCTCCTCATGCAGGCCCTGGCTGTGGTGCAAACGTCTACTCATCTACTCGTACAAAAACTGGGTGTCAAGTGACATTAAATATTAACCCTCTGTGGCTTTCCAGTACCCATGTAGGAAATGAGTGCGAAGCCAAGCGCCTAAACATCAGACAGGAGGCACGAGGAAGAGTTAAGAGGATTCCGTCATGATCAAAGTGAGTGAGGTGAGTGCCCAGAAGACATGAGTTCTCCCTGTACCTCTAGAACAATCTTTTTTTTTTTTTTTGGAGCTGGGGACCGAACCCAGGGCCTTGTGCTTCCTAGGCAAGCGCTCTACCACTGAGCTAAATCCCCAACCCCTAGAACAATCTTTTAAAAGCTTATTGTGCTGATAAGATTTGAATGCTCTACTACCTGGGTACCCTCTCCACCTCTCATACATGTACACACATGTGTGTCCTCTACAAACACACATACACACATTCACACACACACAAAACATGACATACAACATATACATACACATATATACACAGACCCATACAAAACACACATAAATACACACACATACACATATACATATATACACATACATATACACATTCACAGACCCATATATATATACACATTCACATATAACACACACATACACAAACATAAATACACACATATACATACAATATACACATGTGTACATACATATACACACATACAATACATATATGTGCACACACATATACATACATATATACATATGCACATACATACAATATATGCACATGCACATATACATACATGTATACCACGCATACACACATAACACACATTCATACACATACACCATTGGTTTGTTTACCTACTAAATCACAGATCACCTGTAAATTAATCAGATAGAGTAATGACTTTTTTTTTTCCTTTTCTTTTCTTTCGGAGCTGGGGACCGAACCAGGGACTTGCGCTTGCTAGGCAAGCGCTCTACCACTGAGCTAAATCCCCAACCCCGGGTAATGACTCTTAAGTATATATATCATATTAAAATGTAAATACTCAAGTAGGAACTAATAGACTACAGCTACAGGTAACCATATTCTGAGTACTAAGGCTGCAGAGGATCTTTGATTAGAGTTAGAACTTGGACTATAGGGTCCATAAATTTCTCTTTACTTGCAGATAGTATAGACAATCAGGATATTTAAATTCAGCCCACCAAACGTGTTGATTTTCATTATTGGAAACCTCTCTTTGTTCTCTGGAAAATTCCCTATTGATACAAACTGTTCTTTTGTTTCTCCCTAGTAGAGATCAGGTTTGAAGTAAGCCTTGACACAATGGCCCAGAAGTCCCCGGAGTCCTCCTCCCAGCTTTCTGAGGCCGCTCTATTTATTTGTATTTCCCTGTGAGGAAGTTAATGGGAGTGGCTGTACACACTGGGTCTGAGCACAGGCAACGAGAAGCAAACCATTATTAATAGCAAAGTCCAATGTCCGCTCCAGGGAACTTTATTACATTGGATCTAACAGCCTCGTTAATGGTTTAGGAGAGGTGGCTGCTAACAGAACTTTAATTAAATTGCCGGTGGATATTAAATTGGAAGCGATTGTGAAATTTGGGGAAGACAGAAAGGCAACCTAAGGCTCTGTGATGAGTAATAAACAAACAAACAAACAAACAAACAAACAGAATTCAACAGTAACAGGTGAAGAGAAATGCTGAGGTTTCTGACGCTGCCGTGTGCTGTACGCCAGGTGCATCACGGGTGCGTTAGAGATGGCCACGTGCTATTTCCAGTATCACGACAAATGGGTGTCTCTGTGAATCTCTGAAGATAGGCGACTGAGGCAGGGAGTGGCCTGCGTCAGGTATGTCCTCGGCAAATGTATTGGCTATTTCTTCTGCTGCTGTGATAAAATCCCACAGCCGGGCGATTTGCAGAAGAAAAGAGTTTGTTTGGCTCACGGTTCCAGAGGATGTGTCTGTCGTGGCATGGCAGCAAGTGCCATGGAAGGAGCAGGAAGCAGAGAGAGTCAGCTGGAAGTCCTCCGGCAACACTCTTCCTCCCGAAAGGCTACAGACCTCCTGAAATACTGCCGCCTACTGGGGACCATGTGTTCAAACATCTGAGCTTGTGGGGGACATTCTCGTTCAAATCCCTGAACGTGTGGTCTAGACAGCTCCAGGTTCTCTTTGATCTGCCTTCTTTTGACATTTCTTTGCATCTAGAATTACAAAGAACTGATAAAAACAATACCTTTCTCTCTCTCTCTCTCTCTCTCTCTCTCTCTCTCTCTCTCTCTCTGTGTGTGTGTGTGTGTGTGTGTGTGTGTGTGTGTGTGTACGCACACCTGCACATGCGTGCCTAGGGATAAACTATATCAAGAAATTCCTTTCCTAATGATAGGTTCATGACCAGCGCTGATCCGAGGATGTGGGCAGATTCCCCCAGAAAGGATTCGGCTTGTCAGGAAGTGCTGCTCGCTGGATGGGAGTCTCATCATCTTGCTTGCTAGCTGTCCCCAGGTTTTAGAAATGTACTGAGGGCTGGGGATTTAGCTCAGTGGTAGAGCGCTTGCCTAGCAAGAGCAAGGCCCTGGGTTCGGTCCCCAGCTCCAAAAAATAGAAAAAAAAAAAAAAAAAAAAAAAAAAAAAATGTGGTGGAGTTAATGTTCTAGAAAGAATTACTACCTACATTTCAATTATCCTGTTTTTTTTTTTTTGTTTTTGTTTTTTTTTTAATATTAGCTTTAACTTTGGATTCAGAAAGCATTTGGGTAGGGTTTTATAACAGAAATATTTTTAGTATAAATATTACAATATTTGAGGTATAAAGAGAGACCATTTAGAAGACCCTTTAGTGATGATAACACTCGAGGTTCCCTTCTCTTTTGATTTTTTGAGGGGTGAAGAGCTCACAGGGACATGCATCTTATTACTTATTACAGTTAGTATCCTATGTAACAGACCAATAAGCTCATGCCTCCTGAATAACTGAGATTGTGTACGCTGTACTGCATACACTCCTCTCTCTAGTGCTCGCAATACCCCCTCCTCCCGGTACCCACTACTTCTGTGAGCTTACCATGTTCAGAGCCCTTTATAGTAAGACCAGACGGTACTTATCTTTCCCAACCTGGTTTTCTATTCACTCTAACATCCCTCATGTTAATCCATATTTTTACAAAGGGCAAAATTGTGTTCTCTCTTTTTATTTTTATGTGTATGGGTGTTTTCCTGAATGTGTGGGCACCACGTGGTGCAGTACCTGCAAAGGCCAGAGGACAGCATCAGATTCCTCTAGATCTGGAGTTACAGATGGTTATAATCTACCATGAGGGTGCTGGGAATTGAACCTTCGTCTCTGCAAAAGCCAGTGCTCTTAACCGCTGAGCCGTCTCCCCAGCTGCACAACTGCCTTTTTTTGAAGAGACAATCCCATGGCGTCTGCATTTTCTTTACCCTCCTGCTGACGGACTGTTATCCGGGCTGTTGTGGACATGTTTGAATAAATATGGGAGTTGAAACTACTCTTTGATGTACTGAGTTATTATCTTTGAGTGGGAATTGCTGGGTCACATGGGAATTTATCCTTATTCTTGGGGGCTGCACTGGTTTCCATAATGGCAGGAATAATGTTAAGTGGTGGTTTGGAGGCTGTAGCCATCTTTGGGGGTGTGTGGTCCTAGCACCCCTCCTAGTGTAGCCCGAGAAAAGGAAGCAGCTAGTACAGGTTTCCCTGTATTAGGAAGACTATGGATGTGCACTCTCCAACCTACACAGACTAGGAGGATCGAGCGAGAGGAGCTGGGAAGGCGAGCTCTGGACGCTTGCTGGTATCTCATATTGGGACCTCACTCAGTGTCTATCAAATTCGATATCCCCAGCAAAACATCACAGATGTTAGCACTGTGCTCCGCCTGGGGGGAAGTGCGGTTTGTCATTTAAGAACAGACTTTAATTGGGGAGGCTAAGTCTGGGAGTGCTGGTATTAAAAATGCCTCTATCTGACTGTCTCACCAGGTCCAGGAATGACGATTAGGGGCTGAGATTAGCTTGCATGGAGATGGTAGGGTTAGGGCGAGAAGGACAAGAGGTTAGAAGGAAGGCAAAGGGTCACAGTGCTGGGGAACACTGAGCAGTGTTCAGTGTGGATGGAGAGGAAGTCAGGGGGATTACAGCACCCCATGCACAGCTGAGCACCAGTGGGGTCCCCTGTGTCTGTGCATGAAAGAAAGAGTCAGTAGCCACTAGTCCTGGTGATAGGAGAGCCTCTGCAGACAGAGGGGAGAAGCTCTCTGGCTGGCTTTCCTGCCTGAGCGCCCTCTGCACGCACAGCCTCAATGCTTTCCCTTCTAATCCTGGGCCCTTGCACGTGACCACGGTAAAGGTTAACTGTGACTGGCTGTCAAAGGCAGTTATCTGAAAGTCCTCTTCACCAGGCCTTACGAGACTGCAGGAGGCAAAGCAGACATGGCCCCCAGACTCTTGGCATTCACTGTATGTGGGGGAGATGCATATGAAGGCAATAAACAAGGAAACGCACACTCAACAGCCAGGATGTGCCATGGAGGGGATGCCTGGGACCCGTGAGAGTTTATACCAGGCCTTCACAGTGATGGTGCCCTCAATGGCTCCTCAAGGTGGGAGCACTAGCTCATACCTGAGGGCCTGAGGAAGCTGATTGCATGAGGGAGTTGGGGAAAAGAATCTTCAGTGAAGGAATAACCCATCTCAAGATGCTCAGGGACAAGAAACTGTCTCAGGAAGCTGGCCATTGCCAGAGGGAACAGGGGCCTGGCGGAGCCTTGAATCATGGCTTCATAGGTTGTACTCAGGGTCAGGGTTTCTGTCCTTAGGGAAAAGGGCAACCCTAGAAAAATTTAAAGATGCATGTCTGTGTGTACACATACACACACAGGGACAAATGAGAGAGAGAATGGAAGGAAGAGGAGCAGGAACAAGGGGGATGTGGTGGTTTGAATACACTTGGCCCAGGAAGTGGCACTATTAGGAGGTGTGGCCTTGTTGGAGGAAGTGTGTCACTGTAGACATGAACTTTAGGACCCTTGTCCTAGCTGCCTGGAAACCAGTATTCTAGCAGCCTTCAGATGAAGATGTAGAACTCTCAGCTCCTCCTGTACCATGCCTGCCTGGACACTGCCATGCTCCAGTCTTGATGATAATGGTCTGAACCTCTGAACCTGTAAGACACCTCCAATTAAATGTTGTCCTGATAAGAGATACTTTGGTTATGGTGTCTGTTCACAGCAATGGAAGTCCTAACTAAGAGAGGGGACAGGGGGAAGGAGAAAGACAAGAAGGAAAGGGAAGAGAGGAGGGGGGAAGAGGAGGAAGAGGCAGGGAGAAGAAAGGGAGGAGGAGGAAGAAGAGGGGTAGGAGGAGGAAGAGGGGGAGGAGGAGGAGGAGAAGGAGGAGGAGGAGGAGGAGGAGGAAGCACCTTTATTAGTTTGGAGGTAGCAGCTGTATTTGTTTTCTTGGGCTGCCATAGAAAGTACAACAGATTAAGCCAAGGAAATTTCTATTCTCATAAAGCTGGGCATGATGGTGCGTCCCTGAATCCCAGCCCATAGGAGATAGGCAGGATAAAAAAGACCCTGTTTTTTGTTTTTGTGCTTTTTGCTGAAGTTTCATTTGAAATAAAAATAAATAAACACACAAGAGCCATATTTCAGTGATTTGTCAGTAATCTCAAAATGTGAGAGATAAAGCAAAGTGATGGTATTTTAGCTTCTGAAAATCCATTTTAGGATCCAGTGAGATGGCTCCGTAGCAGACATGCTTGTTGCAAAGTCTGATGATCTGAGTTTAGTCCTTGGGCCACACATCGGAAAGAGAGGAGCAACGCCAACAAATTGTTCTCTGAAGTCCACACACTTAACTGTGCACACACACACACACACACACACACACACACACACACACACACACACACACACACACACACACACACACACACAGAGGATAGTATAAGAAAAAACTTGACCAGCCCAGCAAGGTCATCCACTAACTTCCATTATCATTACCATAGTCGTATCAGGAAGACACACATTCTAACTTAAAAAGTGGCCATTTTGAAGAGTTGCAGAGTCGTATGGTAACCTTGTTACCCTGATGTGGATTACCTGAGCAGCATTGCCTAGATTCCCATGCTGCTCTGCAAGACTCCTTCTAGAGCAAATGCAGGTGTGGGAGCGAGTAGCTCAGGGATCAGCAGCTGCACACATCCATCACAGATTAAACAAGCAAGCCTAGAGGACCACTGTCATGGGCAATGCCCACTGTGGCCTGTGGTCCCATCCGTGCACTCTTAAGAGTTCCTTACTGACCTGGGAAACCTACATAGAAATAGAAACCATGAGGAAGTAAAGCCACAGAGCAGGAGGCTGTCACTGGTTGGCCTAATCCTTTTATCCTACAAGTGAGCAAAGACGCTGAGGGTGCAGAGCCTGGGTCACACACTGGGGGGAAGTGTTGGGGACTGAGTCCAGGTCTCTTGTGTGCCATTTGGTTTGCCCCCTGATGACACAAGGACTCTTGTCTCATCTTAAATATATCCAGGCATTGGGCTGGAGACATGGCTCAGTGGTTAAGAGCAGTGGCTGTTCTTCTAGAGGACCCGAGTTCAACTCTCAGCACCTATATGGCGGCTCACAACTGTTAACTCCAGTAGCAGGAGATAAATATGATGCCCTCTGCTGGTCTGTGGGGGCAATGCATGTACATGATGCACACGTGTACATGCAGACAAAACTCTCATACATGAAATAAAAATAAAAAATAAAATCTAGGCCGACGCAAAATGACTGGTTCTCACGGCAAGGTCAAGTCTTGCTTTTAACTGAAGATGTTGGAGATTTATTGTGTTAAGGAAAAATGTATCTTTTCTTCTTTCCAAGTTTGGAAAAACAATCATGCAGACACAGCATGGCCTGGGAAAGCCTCTCCATCTGGACCATCAGCTGGAAAAAACCACCCAGTGTGACTCGCCGAGCTTCACTAATTCCTGGAATTCCGTAGTCATTTCTCCAAATTAATTTTTAACTTCTTTCAGTATGTCACTTAAAATAAAATTTTTATCTCACTAAGGGGGGGAGGGAGGGAAAAGGGGGGAGGTAGATGACTTAACTTTAAAGTATTAGCAGCACACAAAATTCAATGTGCTTTACATAAATTGGAATCAGGAAAAAGCCAAGCATGGTGCCAGCTACTCCAGAGACAGAGCAGGAAAACCACCCACAGTTTCAGGGCCAGCCTGCACTGTAGAGTGAGGTTAAAGCTAGCCCATGCTACAGAGCCAGTTACTTTGTAAACCCCTCTTACCTTAGTGTCTCGCGGAATTTCCTGTCCCCTCGACTATCCAGGTAAAAGCGAGACTTATCTATAGTAAAGCTACAGTGAGAAGCTCCTGGGTCTTCTTTTCAACCTCTCCTCCATTCATATAATATTTGCTAAGGAAACCTTTAATTTGTATCCATCTACTTTTTATGTATATAGGTGCTTTCTGTCCTCCTGCATGTATATACATGCACCGTATCCATGCAGTGCCCGTGGAGGCCAGAAGAGGGTGTCAGATCCCCTGAAACTGGTTAAGGACAGTTTCAAGACACCCTGTGGGTGCTGGGAATTGGACACAGGTCTCTGAAAGAGCAGCCAGTGCTCCTAACTGTTAAGCCATCTCTCCAGCCCCATAATGAACCTTTCTAAACCTGTGACAGAAGTGTCTTCTGTAGAAAGTGTCCAGCGGGTGTTAGCTAATGGCTTCTAAGGTCAGTGAGTGTCTGGGCTCGCCGGGGCTCAAATGCCTCCCAGGCTGGGAGGAGCAGTGCAAGGCAGTGTGAGGCTGCAGCTAGCTCTTGGGGCTGTGGTGCTGGTGTGAATTGGACCCTTCCCAGGCAGGAGACACTGAGACAAGTACACAGGAGTCAGCATTCTTAGAGTGGACTCTGTTGTGGGAGAGAAGGAAGCAGGAATCTGACAGCAGTTATGTTACCCAAGCCCATGCGAGAATCTGAAACTGGCTGGCTATTGGCTTGTGCCCCATGTGAACCTGTCAGGAGATATGAACTGTTTCAGAAAGGAGGCAGCATTTTTCACCTGAAGAGTGTGTGTGTGTGTGTGTGTGTGTGTTTCTGTATGTGTGTCTTCATGGGTGTATCTATGGTGTGTGTATGTGTGTATGTGGTGTGTGCGTGTGTTCATGTGTGTATCTATGGTGTGTATATATGTGTTTGTACATGTGTGTATGTGTGTGTATGGTATGTATATGTCTGTGTGTGTATGTGGTGTCTGTGTTCATGAGTGTATCTATGGTATGTGTCTTTGTACATGTGTGCGCATGGTATATATATGTCTGTGTGTGTATGTGGTGTGTGCTCATGTGTGTATCTATAGTGTGTGTATATGTGTTTGTATATGTGTGTATGTGTGTGTATGTGGTGTATGTGTTTCTGTATGTATGTCTTCATGTGTATATCCATGGTATGTGTATACATGTTTGTATATGTGTGTTCATGTGTGTATCTATGGTGTGTGCATATGTGTTTGTATATGTGTGTATGTGTGTGTGTGTGTGTGTGTGTGTATGTAGGTGTGTGTGCATGCGCATGTGCCAGAGGGTATGTGTGGAAGTCAGAAGATGACTTTCAGAAGTAAGTTCTCCCCTTCCATTACGTAGGTCTCAGGAATCGAACTTAGGTTACTAGGCTTGGCAGCAAGCTCCTTTACCATCTGAGCCCTTTCATCAGCCCAGCCACAGTCATTCTTAGGGATTTCGCCAGCTAATACGTGTTAACAAACCACCTTTCTAGCAAGTAAGTGGATGTCCTTCCATCCCTGGCTAGGGGATTTTGATGGATAGCACTCTACATCTGTCTATAGCTTGACTTTCTTAGAGTCTTTTTCTTCACATAGGTCTTGGGATTCTGTTCCCTGGGACTCTGGTGAGTCTGAATATCATGGTGGATCATGGTTCCCGCTGCCTTGACTTTCTCGTTCCCTCATTCCTCTGCTCCTTTGCACCTACCCCGAGCCTCATCTGGCACTTGAGCTGTTCCAACAGTGTATGAAGGGACCATCCAGGCCTTAGCCCAGGGCACACAAGGCCTCACTTGCATTTGCTTCTTGGGTCATGAATGTTCATAACCTAATTCAGTCTCTATTTCTGTGATAAGGACCTGGACCAAAAGCCGCCTGGGGAGGAAAAGCTTTATCCTTTCCTCAAAGGAAGCCAGGGAAAGAACCCAAGGCAGAATCTGGAGCAGGAGCTGAAGCAGAGGCCTTGAAGGGGTGCTGCTCACTGGCTTGCTCCACATGGCTTGTTTAGTTTGCTTCCTCATACAGCCCGAGATCGCCTGCCCAGGGATGGCTCCACCTAGAGTGTGGTGGGCCTTCCCCATTAATAATTAATCCAGAAAAATGCCCTATGGACCTGTCTGTGGCCAATCTGAGGAAGGCGTTTTCTCAAGTGAGGTCCCTCTTCCCAGAGAACTCTAGCTTGCATCAAGTTGCCAAAATCCTAACCAGGACATGACCAATTGGCAACGATTGGCGACTGGAGATGCCCAAGTGGCTCGCTTGTATGCCAAACACATTGCTTCTTGTGTCTATTTATATAAACAGCAACTCGATCCCTTTCTGCTGACGACGGTCTGTTGCCTCGGTCAAAGAAGTGATCTGATCCTGTTTTCGTGTCTGGTGTCCTGGCATAAGGAACCACAAAGTTCTGGTCGCAGAGTGTTGAAAGTTTACTGTGTATCTTACCATGTCCGCCAGTAGATGTGGCTCCTTTAAGTACTGATTGCTCAGAGAGGTGCAGAGGCCCCAGGCGAGCGGTGAGATCCCTGCTCTTACGCCTGCGCCTGGAACATGTGCTCTTCCCGGAGAGGGCAGGACATTACTGACTGCTGATTTAGCACGGGAACTGTGTCTTGCAGAGTGTAGCCGGCTGTGCCAGGGATGCTGTCCAAACTGTCTGCTCAGTCAGGTGCGCGTCTGTCCGACGTTGGAAGGTTCTGTCGCTCTACTCTCCCGGCCGTTTTAGGAGCCATGTGAGGTGCCAGGGTCACACATCATGTCTCCTTTGCTGTCAACAGGGCTCTTAAATGTTACACGGGCTGGGGTGGGGGTCATAAGAAGTGAAATAAACCCTCGTGGGGTGTTCAATAGGACTAATGTCTGAGCACCTCACCCCCAAAGCGAGTAGGGCAGCGTAAAGCAGTAGCCTACATCAGAGCACAGTCAGTCGTGTCACACAACTACAGGTGCTCCCAACATGGGAGGGACCGTGACGCCAGGCTTCCTTGGGGGAAGTGGCCTTCCTGGGGAGCAGCATTGATGTGTGTTGCTGATATGGTTTCATCCAGCCTGCCAGTGTCTAAATAAAGGGAGAGGAAGGCTGCATTGCTGGGCCCATGAATAGCTTCTACTCCTGCTCTTATGGCTACTGTGCATAAAGTCAGCACAATAAGACAGTATTTGTAAAGCTCTTGAGTTCAAATGTCAAATAGAGTAATTATCTACAAGCCTAATTCACCTTGTCAAAATCCCCAGGAGTCTTCAAGACATTGTATGAGTGTAAATGGGTTTGAGAGACTTGACCACAGTCTCTGTCTCTCTGTCTGTCTCTCTGGTCTTTCGGAACACCGCACCGCCACCCACGGGATGGGAGTAGAGGAATAGTTGAACCCCTTAATCCCTGTACTTTGAATGTTGGATAAGGGGTGCCCCAAAGAATCCTGGGAACTACTGTCCTCCAAAAGGAGACTGCAGACATTGCTTTCAACCAAGGAAACCACAAAACTAAACCTGGGAGTCCCATTGTTTATTACCACCTGACCGAATGAACAGAGGACGGATGAAAGAAGCAAAAGATTGGCACAAGGTGGTATCTTCCAAGCTTCCGTAGTCAAAGGGGGCACAGAGAGAATCGGGCCAGCAACCAGTTAGTGAGCTTAAACAAGTTGGCCGGTCACTAAGCATCTTTCTCCCTCCTCACCACTCCCCAGGGCAAGCAAGACACAGGGATGGCTCGTCAAAGTCCAAAGGTGGCAGCTGGGAACCCTGATGCAGCTCTGAAGAGGTGGTCAGGGAGTTCATGGGTAAAAGACAAGGGTTGGGAATATTTTTGAGTAATACGAGTTCACGGACCAGTGAGCCACGGTTGTGCATTTAGGAGCAGTGGCCTTTTGCGAGTGACAACATGCTGTCCACGTACTTGAGCGGGAGAGATAGGAGTTAATGAATGAACACAAGGGACTCGGAAGGAGTGTGCTGACAGAACACAGCCCAGCCAGGAGCACACCAAACAGCATGGGCACGCAGCGGTCAGAGGAGGAACAACAGAACCGCTTTTCAACAAATAGCCTCACTGTGGGTGCTGAGGGCAGAGAGAGACTGCTTAAGGGAGCTGGATCATTGTGCTGGGCCGGGAGGCTCAAAGTGAGTTTGCTGCTCACATCAGACACTGGGCCACACGTTCCCAGGCTCCAGGGCGCTGCAGCCAGAACTCTGAGCAAGCCCAACATGACCTGTGCCCAGAAGTACCTCTCCCTCTGCAAGAGAAGCTCCAGGGACATCCTGGTTCCAACTGCCTAAAATGGAGGTGTATGAAACTGTGTAGTACTGGTCAATTTACCCAAGCCTAGTAAGGCACAACATGCCCCAAACTCCGCTGCCCATCAAAGGGGGATTAATTCAGATTACCTGGAGGGAAAGTTCACACAGGTCACATGCACCTCCCTCTGATCTCATCCCATGTCAGATGGGTGCACTCTCTTGTGGCTGAAAAACTCAGGAATACCAGGGCTTGCTAACTGAGGTATCCGGTGGAATGAAGCCAAGGGCCTCATCTGATCTGTTTTCATGGAACAAGGGTTTGCCCATAGAGATAAAAAGGTGTATGCAAACATATGCGCTCATCCATTCATGTTAAGATGAACGCTAGCTGGGAGTAGAGCCTTCATTAGAACAGCAATTAGTGACGCCACGGCCATTGAACTGGGATTTGCTTGATTTATTCATCTTGCGTTCGAGCTACTTGTGTAGAAGGAAGGTCTTTGGAATCAATGGTAGGCAGGTCTTTATTAGGAGACCGCATATACATTTTTAAAGGTAATGCAGGTAGGTCTTCAGCCTGTCCTGCACGTGTCATGGCTGATAGGCTGGGGTTTGGGAAAACTGAAGCCAATGACAGAATTATGTAACCTTAAGCCTGCTGGCAGGGAACACACAGTGATGGGCTCAGTGGGAGCGGACAGAACAGAGAAGTAGAAAGGAACTTGTGAGGTGCGCATCTGTTAGAAAGGTTAGGCTAAGGAAACGTCGTGTATGGGGAGAAAACCGAAGCCGCAATCTAACCAGGACCATTACAGCTAAAAGCGAGTGAGCGGAGAGGCGGCCAGCAATCAGTGTGGCCCGATCAGTTAGTGCTGTGATTTCACATGGGATCCGTCCTCATTAGCACGCGGTAGAGTGCTGCCTGCCTGCAAGGTTTCTTACAATCTCCAGGAAGTGGAAGAAAGCTGTCATGGCCCCAGGGGAGCTTGTGGGTGGTGCCCGGATGTGCAAGCTTTCCAGAGAACGCAGAGGGAGTGCAGACACAGGTAAGAGGAGTGATTTAGATGTCAAAGTAGAGGCCTGAGTGACGGATTTGAAAGGAAGACAGGAGCTTGCGGGTGACATAGCAAAGCACCAGGTCCAAACACAAACTCACACAGACGCGGAAGGATGCTGTGAAGAGACAGATTTGGCTGCAGGATAAGACCTGGATAAAGGGAAGATGTGTTGGCCTAAGTCCCAGATAGAAGGCAGAGGGCCTGAGTGTTGACAGTGAGGTTTGGAAGTAAGACACATACGGAAGAACCCCCAGAACTCGGTGGCTGGTTGGATGCGGAGAGCAGAGCCTCTGGCCTGGGGGCAGCTGGCAGTCAATGCCTTAGCAGGAAGAGATGCGAACTTCGAAGGGACATCTGTGAACTTGAGCTGTGGCTTATTCAAGGGTACCGAGAAAGTAGTTTAGGTTAAAAAAAATATACACTATTTCCCCTCCTCTATGCAAGGCAACAGAAGTCCTTTGACCTCTGATCTCCGGGTGATCATGGGAAGGAGAAAATGGCTTCCATGGCCGACCCAGCCTCGTTTGGTCTCCTTAGTGAGGTTCTCAGAGTTGGAAAGATCCCAGAATGATACTGTTCTTGGCAGTTATGAAGCTGCTCAAAAGTAAGGGCCATGGAATTCTCAAACTGCGTTCTGCCAGTTGCCGAAACACCTCGTTCAGTCAGTGATGTTAAACACTCTCACCTTTTCCGTCATTTGTCTCGTAAGCTGAAGAGTTGCCCCGAAAGATTCCACCAAAGGCAGCATCTTCACCGAACGCTACAGCAGTGGGAGCTCTGCCAGGGTGCTACCCAGGGACTTGGTACTGACTGAAGTTCATTGTCTGAGTTTGCCCACATGGCAAGAGCTCTGGGCTCAAACTGGGTCCTGGGGCAGCAGGAGCGTTGAGGCAGATCGATCTGCTAATACTCGACACTCGGCTACCATAGCTCACAGCCTCAGGGGGGGTGTCCGCTGCCGCAGCCTCATGTGCGCATGCGCGAGCATGCGTGAGTGCATGTGCGAGCGCGCGTGTGTGCGCATGCATGTGTCCTCTGGTACTCTTGGACTCAAGAAGAGTGCATGGGAGGAGCTGGAGTTCCAGGCTACTGTGAGCTACCTGATGTGGGTGCTGAAAATCCAACGTGGGTCCTCTGGAAGAGCAGCAAGTGCTTACTGAGCCACCTCTCCCGCCGCTTGCTTCCTACTTTAATTTACAATCCTTTTCTTCTTTCTGTCTTTATTCTCTCATATATTACTTCTTAACTGCAGTTTTCCCTCCCTCTACTCCTCCCAGTCTCTCCTCCTCCCTCCTCCAGGTCCACCCCTGCTCCACCTTCCCTCAGAAAAGGACAAGTCTCCCAGGGGTACTGTTGAATAAATAGATATGGACCCACAGACTTCTCATGTGTTTGAATGCTCCGCCCACAGGGAGTCGCACTATTGGAGGTGTGGCTTATTGGAGTAGGTGTGTCCTCATTGGAGGAAGTGTGTCACTGGGTACCGCAGCCTTGAGGTCTCATATGCTCAGCCTCATAAGCTATGCCCATGTGGCTCACAGTTTCCTCCTTTCTTTGTATCAAGATGTAGAACTCTCAGCCCCTTCTCCAGCACCATGTCCGCCTGCAGGCCGTTAATGGACTGAAACTCTGGAGCTGTAAGCCAGCTCCAATGAAATGCTGTCCTTTATAAGAGTTGTCTTAGTCATGGTGTCTCTTCACAGCAGTCAAACCCTAACTAGGACAGCAAGACCAGGTACACACCTTCCCATCAATGCTGGACTAGGCTACCCAGTAGGGGGAAAAGGGTCCCCAAAGCAGGCAATAGAGTTAGAGACAGCCCCACTCCCACTGGTAGGAGCCCACAAGAAGACCAAGCTGCAGAACAATAACATATATGAGGAGGGTATAGCTCAGACCCTCACAGACACCGTGAATGTTGGTTAATTTGAAAATCTTTAATGGCATATTCAGCCAAGATGGAAAGACAGGAAAACGAGGGAAACATGAGAAAAGAAAGAAGCCACACTCCCTGAGGTCTGGTTTATGGTTCTAATTGGCTAAAAGTCAAGTGTTCTGACACAGATGACCAAATCTGTACAAAGTCTGTCTGCATAGAGATCATGGCCCCTGTTTTGAGAGGTGTCTTAAGAAGATTATTAAAATACCTGGTGAAGTACACTGAGGAGCTAAGGCATGTGCCCTGGAGACCTTTGGTTTTGCTTACAGGGAGAGATTCTTCGGAGACAAATAAGTAACCATTGCATTTGTACTTAATTTTAGAACTTCACTTACCTTAAGGTAGTTTACACCCTTCAAACAATGTGAGCTCACATCATGGCTTTTGCTAAGTCATCGAAATTTTATTAACACGTGTTACAATGTCTCCGCCCACTTTCATTCTCTTGGTAAACACTAACCTTGCTTCACATTTCCTCACCCTTTGTAGGGTGGAGTGGCAGCTCCTGCTAATGCTGACAACGTGAGAGATACCTTCTTGTGTGATCCTCTTACTGTTAAGAAACGTTTATCTTATTTACCTGTGAGCACCTGTCTTGTCTGCCATGTGCGTCATGAGCATGCAGTGCCTGTGGTGGCCAGAAGAGGGCGTTGGATCCCTTGGAACCGGAGTTACAGGCAGTTGAGAACTACCTGTTGTGGGTGCTGGGATTTGAACCTGGGTCCTCTGCAGAAGTAGCATGTGATCTTAACTGTTGCATCATCTCTCTCTCCAGTGCGCTTGTTTATTTTCAGTCTTTGCATATCTTCTTTGGTAAAGTGTCTGTTCAAGTGATTTGTTTTCTTATTGTTGAATTTTGAAACTCCTTTCTGTTTGGTTAATAGTCTTTTATCAAGTACTTAAATACACTGATATTTTTCTAAGTCTGTGGTGTGTCTTCTATCTTGACAATGCCTTTCCTAGAACACAAGTTTCCAGTTCCACAGAAATCCAGTTTGTTAACTGTGTCCTTCACGGAACTTGCCTTTGGTGCTGTGCCTGGCCGGTCACCACCAAACCCACAGTCCCATCTTCCCCTCTGCTGTATCTTCTGGGCGTTTCATACTTTTGTACTTGACATTTATGCCTGTGGTCTGTTTTTAATTAATCATTGAAAAGGGCATTAACTCTGTGTGCAGATTTAATTGCCTTTGCATATGACTATCCAGTAGTTCTACCCTGAGAACAGATTTAGTGGTTCACAGGATGTCCTCCTCATAAGCTCTGCCTCCTCTTCCTCATTCTCTCTGTCTCTCTCTCTCTGTCTCTCCATCTCTCTGTCTCTGTCTCTGTCTCTCTCTCTGTCTCTCATCTCTCTGTCTCTCTCTGTCTCTCCGTCTCTCTGTCTCTGTCTCTCTCTCTCTGTCTCTCATCTCTCTGTCTCTCTCTGTCTCTCCGTCTCTCTGTCTCTGTCTCTCTCTCCGTCTCTCCATCTCTCTGTCTCTGTCTCGTCTCTGTCTCTCATCTCTCTGTCTCTGTCTCTCTCGTCTCTCTCTCTCTCTCTCTCCCCCCTCTCCTCCCCTTCCAGCACTCATTTACTTCCAGTTCATCAGATGATGACATGGGTAGGCGTGGAGGTCACGTCTCTGTTACCATAAGCACTGGGTAGTATTTATTATTATTCGGTGGTAAGTGCTGTGCTCTTAGAATTTGGGGCTGGAGAAACGGTTAGGAGCACTTCCTGCTCTTCTAGAGGATCCAGGCTCAGTTCCTAGCACCCCTGTTGGGTGGCTCACAACCCCATGTAACTCCAGTTCCAGGGCAATCTGAAGTCTTCTTATACCCTCTGTGGTTACTGCACACACACACACACACACACACACACACACACACACACACACACACTTAAAAATAAAAATTAAAAAAAAATCTTTAAACTGTAAACGTTCAGTATGTGGTATTTGTGCTGCACACTGAGATGGGACTGACGTGTTGAAATACGGGCGGTCTAAGCTTTGCTGTGTGAAAAAGTACACGCAGGACACCGAGCTGTGACTGGGAGTGCAAACTCCTCTCTCCCATAGGTAGTTCCTTTCTCCTGTCCTCCCTCCTTCCTTCCCTCCCTCCCTACCTCCTTCTCTCCCCTCCTTCCTTTCCCTCCAGTCCCTCTCTCCCTCCCTCTCCTTTCTTTCTTTCTCCCCCTCTCATCCCTCTTTCCCCCTTCCTCCCTCCCCCTCCTTCCCCTCCCCCTCTCCCTCCCTCCCTCTTTTCTCCCCTCCTTCCACAGCACAGGCAGTGTTGATCTTGTCTCCCTTCTTCTGTCAGGTAGCGAGGTTTATGAGTTCTTTCGGCCTCACCTTCTTTTCCTATAGGACTCTGCACCTGCCTGTTAATTACTGAGTGCTCCTCGGCCCTGAACAGGATGTGGGTGTCACACCCCTCCCCTGCAGCTCAGGGATCTGTGTGGAAGAGGTAGGTAGACTGTAAGAGCCACAGGTGGAGGATGACTCTACAGAAACAGAATCTTCCAAATAGGACAGGGCTACTGCACATAGGAACTCACAGCATCATCAGTGTCCACAAGGCCTGCACACGTTCCAACCACACAAAATCCCAGCATGGGGGAGGGGAACAGGGCACAGAGCTCCACTGTAGCCAAGAAGCTCCTGCAAATGATGGCTTCTGGGAAATTAGTTTTCTTTTGTAGAGTGACATTGGGTAGTTCAACCACACTCCAGGGCAGGCCCTGTGCTCAGGAGTAGTTGGCCAACACAAATCACTTCATAGTTTGTATGTGTATAATTAAATGTGTGTGTGTGTGTGTGTACATGTATGTATATATAGTATGTGTATGATGCATGCACATATAATACATGCACATGTGTATGATATGTGTGTGTGAGTATGTGCGTGTGTGTGCTCTTTTGGTTTTGATTTTCTATCTTTTAAAAAAGAGAAAGAACATGAAGTTGGTTGGTCAGGAGGTGGAACGGATCTGGGAGGAGTTGGGGAGAGGGAGGAAGATCATTAAAATATAATGTATGAAATGCTCAGAAAAGCAAGTGAATACATATAAAACACTGGTTCTACCTAACCACCTGGGGAGAAGGCGTGGTAGCCCAAATAATTGGTTATTTCCTAAATAAAAAATTATGGGAGATGGAGAGGTGGCGGTCCCTTAGTAGGAGCTCCCCGAGGCCAGGGGGGGCAGATCTGTGCTGTGTGGTGGGCTGGCACTGGAGAGGTTAAAAAGCAGAGATCAGGAAGGGTCAGTGTTTGAGCACTGAAGAGACCGAAGGGATTCTGGCTACCCCAGGTGGGAAAAGCACCCGCCTGAAGCTGCCATTGACCGGAACCCAGGGTCACCACAGGCACGGTTCCCAGGAGTTCCTTATTTGTTTCACAAACATGTCAAGATTGAGAATCTTGTGACCCAAAGTTACTTAGTGCAGACTTTGAGGACTGGAAAGACCATGTGTAAAGAACCATTCGATTTTGAGCAGTGGGTTGAAAAATATCTAGAACTCGATGAAGAGGGGCGGCTTCAAACCCCTTCATGTTGTGGCATGAGATGGCCACTTCCTTGAGATTCACTCTTGTCTCAGCCTTCAATCATCTTGCATCTGAGCCTAGCATCCCTACAGAGGGACAAGCAGTCTCAAGTCTCTCTTAATAATTACAACGGAATGCTCTGTACTACTTTTGAAATTTATTTATTAAATCACAAAGTTATTTTTGATGTTTACTATGGAATACATTTGTATCAAGAAGATGACCGCCCTCCCACAATAGGCTCCATTTCAGAAGAAGAAAAGGTGGAGGGCTGTGTTCTGAGTCCTGTTGAGATAATCAATGCCCTTGGTGCCCTCAGCCAATGAAACCAAACACTGTGGACCACAAACTGTGGAGAAGGCTTCAGGGGAGATATTTTATTCCAACTCAGAGCCCTCTTTTAACATTTAACTCTTTGAAATGAAAATTCTCATGACCCACCAAATCCTACACACAACCCAGAGGATCATCCCCACCAATCCCTCCTCCCTACTTCAGAGGATTATCTTTACCAATCCCTATCTACCACCTCAGAGTCATCTGCAGCAAGGGTCATCTCAACCAAGCCCTACTCCCCCTTGAAGGTCATCCCCACCAATCCCCACAAACCCCCAGAGGTCACCCCCATCAATCCCAGTCCCTCAGAGGTCATCCCCACCAACTCCACCCCCTCAGAGGTCATCCCATCAACCCCACCCTCAGAGGTCATCCCCACCAACCCCCCCCCCTCAGAGATCATTCCCACCACTCCCCACCCCCTCAGAGGTCATCCCCACCAGTCCCCACCCCCTCAGAGGTCATCCCCACCAACCCCCAAGCCCGCACCAGGGTCCTCCTTTAGTTTCCCACAGAGCAGATGATTCCTTTTTTTTTTTTTTTTTTTTTTTTTTCGGAGTTGGGGACCGAACCCAGGGCCTTGTTGCTAGGCAAGTGCTCTACCGCTGAGCTAAATCCCCAACTCTCAGATGATTCCTTTTTACTCTTAGGAAATTACTGTTTTCTGACTCTGACACCAGAGAAAATTTGATTCAGGAGATTAAAAATATGTTCTTGGCTATTGTAATTATAAGATCGAAGTCACTGGGCCTCATTTCAGCAAGGCGCTTAGAGAATTAAATACATTTGTCCTGAGTGTGTGAGTGTGTGTTGTCCTGAGTGTGTGAGTGTGTGTTGTCCTGAGTGTGTGAGTGTGTGTTGTCCTGAGTGTGTGAGTGTGTGTTGTCCTGAGTGTGTGTGGTCCTGAGTGTGTTAGTGTGTGTGGTCCTGAGTGAGTGTGTTTGGTCCTGAGTGTGTGAGTGTGTGTGGTCCTGAGTGTGTGAGTGTGTGTTGTCCTGAGTGTGTGTTGTCCTGAGTGTGTGAGTGTGTGTGAGTGTCCAGCTCTCACAGACTGGCGTCTCTCATGTGGAACTACCTGCACGGAGCACAGGCACCACGTGTGGTGCCGCCCCGTGGAGACACAGCAACACCTCACAACCAGGGACTGGCGAATGTCAAGACACACCCGGCTGAGCTATTACAGTGCTGCAGATGTGAAACATGTAATGTGAGGGTTTTTCTGTACTTGACTGTATTTGTGCTTCATTTTGGAAATGTCTTTTGATGGCTGAATACGTAAATGGCTCAAGAAAACAATGTACCCTGTATGTGTCCAAAAGCACAGAAAAATGGTAATGAAATGGGAAAGATTACCTACCGTGGTAACAGTCAAAATAATTTTTTTCAGATTTTCTTATTTTATTTGTACCAGTGTTTTGTCTGTGTACATGTGTGTGCATTCCTGGTTCCCCTAGAGGCCAGAAAAGGGGGAATAGATTCCTTAGAAATGGATTTACAGGTGGTTGTGACCCAACATGTGGACGTTAGATATTAAATTGGGTCCCACCTGAGGGCAGCAAGTGCTCTTAATTGCTGAGCCATCACTCCAGCCCTGGTCATTTAACATTGGTTCAATTGCCTTGGATCAGTGAAACTTCCTACCCAGCTTATGAACTACCCAGGTTCCGGGGATTGTTAAGTTTATGTATCAGTTTTAAAGGTTGGTTTGTTATTGTTTTTTTAATTAACATTTTAACCAGTGAACTTTGGGTACAGCGAATTGTCAACCATAATGTGTTGTGGACCTCATCCCATCCTTCAACACAGACTTCACAAACAAGTGGGCATTCTTTGGCAGACTGGACATATGTAGAAAACACACACACACACACACACACACACACGCACACGCACACGCACACACACACACACTCACACACTGTATACACTCCTTCAGTGCTGCTTCTCTGGAGATCCATACTGACCTTTTTCTTTCCCTGAATTTACATTTCTTTTCTCTCCCTGAGTTCCTACTTTTAAAGGGTGAATGTATCTTTATTTTTTAACTTAGTGGAAAACAAAATTGACAATTTATTCTATATAACTATAAAGGGAGACACTGTCTATTCTATTAGGTCAATCAGTCAGTCAGGCATCTAGCAAGAGAGAGAGAAAAAGAGAGAGAGAGAGAGAAAGAGAGAGAGAGAGAGAGAGAGAGAGAGAGAGAGAGAGAGAGAGAGTATTCCACTGAGCAGAGTTTAATTAATCAAAGAATCATCATAAACATGAAGGCAGAATTGAGGAAGCTGATCAGGCAGAGGCAGTCCCTCCAGGAAATATCACCAGGAGGATATGGCGTGTTGAATGAGAATGTCCCCATTGGTTCATACGTCTGTATATTTGGTCCCCAGTTGGTGGTGCTGTCCAGGTAGGTTTAGGAGGTGTGGCCTTGCTGAAGGAATTATGTCACTGGGGTGGGCTCTGAGGTTTCAAAGCTACACCTCACTCACAGTTCGCCCTCTCTGGTTCCTGCTTGGGGGTTCAAGATGTGAAGCCTAAGCTCCAGCCGCCATGTTTGCTGCTTGCTGCCTTGCTACTCTGCCATGATGAACCATCAACCCTATAAGGCCTGAAGAGAAAAGAAGAAATCTTACCAGACCAGTGAGAACCGGAGTCCTAAAGGAGTCACCTGACAGAAGCTGTGACTGGAGGAAGAGGTAGCCATGGCCAGACAGTGTCTGACCAAGGAACAGTAGAAAAAACCATGGGTTCATTTTCTTTCCCCACCCCCTGATCTGCCAGTGCTTTCATTGTACAAATCCATCCGTAGCTAGGAGATGTAATCCTGAGACTCCAGACTCCTGGTATATTGACACACAGACGGAGCAGACCAGGGGAAGCGAGCAAACCATCCCACACAGGAGAAAAGTCCAAATGTCTTGTTAAATGTGAGAGAATATTCTCCTTTCAGGGGCCACAGACCACCCAGGCTTAACAACTGTGTGGACACGCATTGTTCTGCTCCTGTGGAGTGGACCCAACCATGCTTTTTCCACCTTTATCCCAAAAGCCTGCTCAGGTGATATATTTCTTTCCTTGTTGCTGTAACAAAAATGCTTGAGAAAGGTAACTTAAGGGAGAAAGGGTTAGTATTGGCTCACAGTTTGGAGAAACAGTCCAGCAGGGTGGGAAAGGTCCGCAGGCAGAAATGTGAGGCACCTGGTCACATTGTATCTATGGTCAGGAAGCAAACAATGAAGGTCGGCTCTGAGTTTAGCTTCTCCTTTTTCTTCAGTTCAGGATCCCAGCCCATGGGATGATGCTAACCACACCAAAGGAAGATTGTGTTTCTTTGTATCCCTGAAAACGTCTTCTCAAACACACCACAATGTTGGTCTCCCGTGTGATTCTAAATCTAGCCAAGTTGACAACAAAGATTCATCCTCAGAGGCAGGGTGGCTCCTGCCTCTCAGCCTGGTGCCAGTGAGGAGAGCTTCTCAGACATTGTTTGCTTGTCTTCTTACGAGAGCTTGACCTAGCTTAGCTTCCAGCTGACTAGAACCAGTGGTACCCATTACCAGCCCAGGCATCTAAACTCATGAAATCCTTTTATCTGTTATTCTGTTCTAAGATTGTGTGCTGGTTAATCTTATGCCCACTTGACCCAGATAGACTTATTGAAGAGGGGGGATCTTCAGTTGAGAAAACGCCTCCATAAGATCTGGCCTGTAGGACAATTTTCTTAGTGTAGGAGGGCCAGCCCACTGTGGGTGGTGCCATCCCCTGGGCTGGTGGCCCTGAGTTCTATAAGAAAACAGCCTGAGCAAGCCAAGAGGACCAAGACAGTAAGCAGCACCCCTCCATGACCTCTGCATCAATTCCTGCCTTCGGGTTCCTGTCCTGTTTGAATTCCTGTCCTGCCTTCCTTCAAGGATGAACGTGTGTAGAGGCATAAGCCAAATAAGCCCTTTCCTCCCCAAGGTGCTTTGGTCATGGTGTTGCAATGGTAACCCTGACTAAGACCTACGGTGACACTTGCGTTCATGTTTGTTATGGTTGATTTTGATGTGTGGGTAACTTAATTTAAAAATACATTAGAAGGGAGTGGAGGATAGAGTTGGGGTGGATAGGAAAAGACACATCTCTTACATGTATGTAAAAATGAATAATCCAACAAGTCCCGAACACAAAGGGAAAATATCCTCATGTTATCTCTATCTGGAGTTCTGATTTCTGTTTATTTTACTTTTATTACTCTGAAAGCTAATAATGACCCCAGCGAAACTCACTGGGCCATCAAGAAGGACAAAGAGAGGGCAGAAGTGAGCTCAGCTGGGGAGAGGAGGGTTACCAATGGGAGGCAGACGAGAGTGAGGACCTGGGTGTGAATACAACCAAACTATGCCATACAGGGTACACACGTGTGAGCATGCCCAACACCAGTTCAAGGTAGAATCAATGCGCCATGTCTTAGTTGGTTTCTTATTGTTGTGATATTGGTTATGCCCAAAAGCAATGTGTGTGTGTGTGTGTGGGGGGGTGTAGTGTTGGATTACAAAAGTGTTTGTGCCACAGAGCATAGGGAACCAAGAATGTTAAACACTGTTCTCTTCTCAATGGAGGAGACAAAATAACTGGTTTTTTTTCCTGCCCAGAAGGCTGGGAGTGGATTTTGTTAATAACCTGGTGTCCATTTTGCTCTCTGTGGAGGCAGACCTCACCCAACTTCTTCAGAATATTTTTTTCTAGACCCCCCCCACCATCCCCTTCCCTGTTAATAGAACCCATCCTTAGGGGAAACGTCTATAAATGGTGAAAGGAACTTTCTGGAATAGCCGTGGAGGATGAGGTGGCATAGAACAGACACACAGCCTGCTGTCGAGTGAAAGCAGAGGAGCTGGAAGGGTCACAGGCCCTGTCTCACTGGGTCAGGCCTTCGGCTGTCCTGAGACACCATGCATTTAGCTGCAAACAGGCAAACAGCAGCAAGTATAAGAAAATGCAAATGAATGGAACGGTGATATTCACCAAAAACCACCCCACCGTTCCTCCACACACCCATTCCTTGGAATAAGAACATCTTATTTTTAAAAGGAGCCACTCTGTTGAATTTCTGGGACAGTGGGTGGTACGATTAAGCTGTTGCTTAAGCCTCAAACCTTGTGGTATGAATCGCTGGTTGTGCTTCATAAAAAAAGACAAAGAGGGCCAGGGATATGTTTGGTAGAGTGAGGTATGGTGTGGGGGAAGGGGGTGCTTCTGCCAGCCCATGCTGAGGCATTCCTTCCCCCTGAGGGACCAGCAACACCAGGGGAGTTGAGTGGGGTAGTAGAGACAGAGAAAGGCAGACAGAGAGAGAGAGAGAGAGAGAGAGAGAGAGAGAGAGAGAGAGAACAGAGGAGTAGAGGAGGCCGGCCATGAACATGCGGAGAGAGGGATGGAGGGGAATGGGAAGAGAAGGGGCAGAGAGGGAAGAGGGGAAGAGAATTAAGAGGGTAAGACAGTTGGGGGGGGAGGGGGCAAGCAGCCCATTATATAGTGAGTCAAGCATACCAGGCTGTTGCCAGGTAACTGTGTGGTGGAGCCTAGAAGAAATGCTAATAGGAATGGTGTGTTGAGCTCATATCTTATAAAAGAAGAGAGTAGAAATGCTGTCATAATCTTCACGTTGTCGTCATCATCATCACCATAATCATCATCACCATCACCATCATCATCATCATCATTATCTCTATTGCCACTATTTTAATATGGAAAGCAGGTTGATTCTGGCAGCTCCAGTTTTCTGTTTGTGAACCCAGGGTGGGAATCTTTTAGCCAGTTCGATTTACAGTGTGGGATTCCACATGTAGAATAAAGAAAGACAAGCCAAAAACGCCAGCACACACAGAGTGTGTCTATTCCAGCCCAATTGTCTCGTAAGTCACACAGTGCAAAACGGCCCTGGAACCGTTTGCAAGACATCTCTAGGAGAGTGGCCAATGAGTTTTGGACCAGTTTAATTTTAATTTCTTATGTTAAACGTATATGTGGTCCAAACAGTCAGCAACAGATGGCTGGCAGTTTTAAAACTACTGAGAAAACATATTAAACACAGTGAAACAAAAGACCACAGCTAACACTGAGCCTATTTTTCTTCTGTGTATTTTGATTCTTAACAGTTTCCTAATGTGGAAAACGAAAGGACTGAAAATAACGTTAGATGCATCAACAGGGCCTTCAGAGGTGGTTCAGTGGTTAAGAGCACTTACCGCCCTTGCAGAGGACTGGATTCAGTGTCCAGAAATCATGATAGCATTCAACTACCTGGAACTCCAGTTCCAGGGGAACTGAAGCCCTCTTCTGGCCTCTATTCGTACTACACACACGGTGCACATACAAATGTGCAAGCAAAATACTTGTGCACATAAAATATATAAATTTTTTTTTTCCGGAGCTGGGGACCGAACCCAGGGCCTTGCGCTTGCTAGGCAAATGCTCTACCACTGAGCTAAATCCTCAATCCCAAAATAAATAAATCTTAAAACTAAGCATCAATAGAGAATATACCATTTAAAGTGTTCAGTGTAGTTTTTTTCCCTGTTTGGGGGATCGGTGGACCTTGTGGGGAATAGATTGAACACGACTAATTATCGTCGTCGTCATTGTCATCACTGTCGCCGTCCGTCGTAGTCGTCATCGTCATCGTCGTCGTCCTTCGTCATCGTTGTCCGTTGTCATCATCATCGTCGTCGTTGAAGATCTGAACTGTTCTGAATGGCCGCATGACAGAGTGGGAAAGTTCACGGCACGAATCCTTGTTGACCTAGTCAGAATTAACCCACCGGAGTCTAACTCGGCCTCCAACACATGATATTTACAGTGTACCTCAAAATAGTTCCTGTGTTCAGTCTTGGGTACCAAGTCCAATTATCTTCCTGTGTATATTCAAATATTTCCAAATTCCGCACTCTCCAGATTCTGAATCAGCAGCAGTCCTAAGCATTTTGGATGAGGGATGCTCAGCCTCTGAAGTTCTAGGGGGCCGTTATGTAACGGGGGCTTAAGGAAGAGCTTGTTTCCGCGACTGGAACCTCACACATGTGAAGAAGCTATGATAGTCATAGGAAAAATGATCGTCATAGTATTTTGTATGTAGGTAAAATATTAATGGGAAGTCTCAAAAGAATTAGAAAGTTGCTGCTGACCATTTGAACGGCAAAATCTAAAGGCGCCAACACGACTCACTTTTTGAAAACTGTGGATGTTTGCTGACATAATATATAGATATATGTATGGGTTTACAAGCAAAAAAATAACTGGGATGACAGTCTCATTATTAGTGAAGATATTTTATAAATTCTAGAAATAAGAAAACTAGGTAGAAGAAAAGCTTCCTGGGCTCACAAGCAATTCTCTTTTTATTTATATTAAGTTGGTCGAGGTAACTCATTGTAAGAAGGTATTAGAAAGGAGAAATTCTGTGGTGTGCCTAAAACTTCCTGAGTAGCTGTCATAGCAGAAGGCCTGGGCATCATTGCTGCTGTGGTCTACAGGACACAAGCATAAGGTGTCCCTGTGTCATGGTGCACAGGACATGGCATAGGGCATTGCCCTCTGCAGGACGTGTCCCCTGTCCTGTGAAGACCCCGGGCACTGTAAGTTACAGAGGGAACCTAGGCCGCAGAGACTTCCCTTCCTTAGGGAAGACTTCTCACGGGCACCTCACTTCTCCCTCATAGGCTACTTCCAAAAAACTAAATTGTCACCTCTCCTAAGGGATTTAACTGTTCAGTGTGCAAGTGACTCTTAATGTGAGAAACAGGGTCATCATGAAGTGACAGGAGGGGACAGAGTCAGGGAGACAGCATCGCTCCCGGGAGGGTAGCAGCAAAGCCTCAGGGCTGCCAGTGCTTCTGACAGTTGGCTCCAATTCTTGCACTGTGCGCGGCCCGAGGCTCTCCCATAAATGAGTCAGTCCACTGGACCGTGTCCATGTGTGGGTGGTTTTTTCTTGTCTCTAATAATGTTATTAATGCCTCTGAATCATCTGGCTGATAAGGAAGACAGTGACCCCAGCTTTCAGTAATGTAGACATGTCTTAAGGCAGTACGAGACAGTTTCAGGAGAAAATGGAAGCAGTGGGTGCTTAATCTATGCCAAAGCATCCTAAAGAAATTGTGTTAGCTAATTAATTAAAGGCAGGGAACAAATACAACAAAAACATACCTTTTATCCTTGGTAACGTTGATCAAGCTTTTAAGACCTGGAATTACTAAGTAAATAAAATTAAAAGAATGCATCTGAGGTCTGATACAATGGCTACACAGACGGGTAAAATGTTTGCAGTGCCTAGTGTCTGATACCATAAAGGGAGTTTCCCGCACCCGCAGCCATGTCGAAAGGGAAAGTAGGCAGCAGAGGGGTGCTTCACACAAAAGAGTATGTACAGGCTGACTGACATGTGACACCATGTTCAGACTCATTCCAAGATGTGATAAGTAACCCTGACTGTTAGCTTGACAGTTGTCAAAGATCTGGAGGAAGTCTCCCGCTGGTGAGGTTGGGGGCAGATTATGTACACTCATTTGGTGAGAATGGGGGTGGGTTACTCTTCTGTTGGAGAGGGTGGGGGTGGGGTTAGATACCCTTCTGTTGATAAGGTTGGGGTGGGTTAGGTACTGTCTGATGTGTTTATAAAAAGATAAAGAGAGGTGGAATTATGTTCTATGGAAGCGTGGGGAAGAGGGGCCTCCAAAGTCCCATGCTGAGGCATCCCCTTCCCCTCCTCCCATGAGGGACCAACCACATGACAAAGGTATAGTATAGAATGGAGTTTTTTCAGGGCAAGGGAGGGGAGTTAAGAGGATAGTAGAGGGGAGTGGGGAGGAAGAGGAAGAGGAGAGGTGGAGAGGCTGGACATGAGCATGTGGTGGGGGATGGGGAGGAGGGGGAAGGGAAGAGCGAGAGAGGAGCAAGAGAGCAAGAGAGAGAGGAGGGGGCAGGCAGCCCTCTTTACAGTGTCAGGCACACCTGGTTGTTGCCAGGTAACTGTGGGGCAGAGCTTAGACAGACTTCTAATACTCTCTTTTGGTGAGTGCTGGGGTGGGTTACTCTCTTGTTGGTGAGGGTCAGGGTGGGGTTAGGTACTCTCTTTTGGGGAGAGTGGGGGTGGGTTGCTCTCCTGAGAAGGGAGAACATCAGTGAAGGAATTGTGTCCATTAGATGGGCCTATGAGAAAGACTGTGGGGGCATTTTCTTGGTTAATAAGAAAGACAGTGGGGCCGCTCTCTAGGAGATTGCTCTAGTTTGGTTTTCTGTCACTATGTTGAAAGTTTGACCAAGAGCCGTGGCTTACCGTGCAGACATGGCCAAGTCCAAGAACCACACCACACACAACCGGTCCCGCAAATGGCACAGAAATGGCATCAAGAAACCCTGGTCACAAAGATACGAATCTCTTAAGAGGGTCGACCCCAAGTTCCTGAGGAACGTGTACTGTGCCAAGAAGCACAACAAGAAAGGCCTGAAGAAGATGCAGGCCAACAACGCCAAGGCCGTGAGCGCACGCGCAGAGGCCATCAAGGCCCTTGTGAAGCTCAGGCCGTCAAGCCCAAGATGCCAAAGGGCTCCAGCCGCAAACTCAGCCGTCTGGCTTTCATCGCTCACCCCAAGCTTGGGAAGAGGATTCAAAGCTACATGGCCAAGGGTCGGAGGCTCTGCCAACCAAAGCCCAAGGCTCAAACCAAGGCAGAGGCCAAAGCTCCAGCTAAGGTCCAGGCTTCAGCTCCAGCCCAGGCTCCCAAGAGTGCCCAGGCCCCTGAGAAGGCCCCATGGAACAGGCTCCTGCCAGTGTGAAGACAGACGACTGCTGTGACTCACCCACCTACACACTATTGCAGATGACCAGTGTCCTATGCTACTTTTACAAATAAACTTGAGACAAAAAAAAAAAAAAAAAAAAAGAAAGAAAGAAAGAAAGTTTGACCAAAACCAACTTGTGGAGGGGAGAGTTTAATTTGATTTATATTTCTCCCATATAGTCTACCTTTGAGGGAAAGCGGGGCAGAAACTTGAGATTGAAATCTGAAGGCAAAGGCCAGGCCATGGAGGAATGCTGGTTACTGGCTTGCTTCTCATGGCTTGCCCAACCTGTTTTCTTATACAACTAAGACCAACTGTCCAGGGTAGCATAGCGTACTGTGCGCCAGGCCTTTCCATGTTAATTATTAACTGAGAAAATGCCCCACAGTCTTTCTCATAGGCCCGTCTAACGGACACAATGTCTTCACTGATGTTCTTTCTTCTCAGGTGAGTCTAGCTTGTGTCAAGTTGACAATGAACCAGCAAACCAGAGGTAATGACATTTCTCAGCCAAGCTCTGTGCGCAACTCTATGGGCCTCCTGGCTGTCCTACCATGGGGCGTTCTTGGGGCAGAGAGTCTCATGCCTATGCCATGAGGGATTGTACATGGGTGTGGATTGCAGGATGTGTGGTGGCGTCATTGGCAGTGGTGGATCAGCAAAGGCTAAGCAACCAGAGAGGACTGGGCCACGGCCTAAAGAACAGGCTCGATTTCGTCTGGTGACAGGGATGTGACTTAAGGAGTTGCTGGCTGAGTAAAAAGGATAAGAAACAGGGAGGAGTGCTGTGGGGGTAAAGGTGTCCCCCTTAAGTCATGAGCTGGAATCGTAATTCCAGTGCAACCCTGCTGGGAGGGTCACAATGAGTCACAGAAGTTTGCCCTTGGGAATGAATGACTGGCAGGTAGGAAAGGTTTGAGACTGCAAACTTGAGCTATCACTCACTCGCTCATGTAGGCAAGGATGTGTCCCCTCCTTCTCTCATGGGATGATGTAGCAAGAGGTCCTCGCCGACTGCGTGCTGTTAGCTTGGTCTTTCCAACTTCAAAGCCCCTACGCTTTGTAAATGACCTAGGCTCAGCTTCTCTTAACATCAGTGCCACAGCTCAAACTACGCTCGTGAAAGGTGGCCAGCCGGAGACTATCTTAGAGGCCCAAGAGACACACTATGGTTTGAAGTCTTGCCGTGCAAATTATTCTTCTATTAATCACGCACTGAGAGCAGAACAAACCCATTTCTCATTCTCTGAGGAAGTTTCCTTCTGTAAAGGCACTAAAGACATTGAATTAGCAAGCACCACCCATCGTGGAAGCAACCCCAGCTGGGTTCCTAGTGGGCCTCTAGACACAGTATTGATCAATCAATCAATCAATCAAGTTTTTTTGTGTATTCCTCTTAAGAGATACTATACTTAATCCGGACCATTGATTGTTAACATTGAAATCACAGCACACAGCACTGTGTAATTCACGTTTAAATAAATGTGTACATGTGCTTTTTTTTCCCCAGAAGCACATTATGCCCTTCCTGGGTAGGGAGACTAAACGGGAATGAAAGAAGGGCCTGGCAGTGCTGAAGTCCCAACACTTGGGAGGCGGAGGCAGGAGGAGCGTGCGTTTAAAACCACCCTGAGCTACGTCATACGCTTGAAATGGCTTAAGCTGCATAAGATCCTGTCTCAGGCAAAGATAAACCAAAACTCAAACATAATACACAGATAACATTTAAACACTGTATTTTGTGTCTGAACAAAAGGCACAAAAATAGGGAAATCCGGTATCAAATGATCTGCAATTCGAACGCGGGTTTTCAGTATGAAAGCTAAGACAGGAAGGTGGGGGGTTGAACATACTTTTGCTGGTTTCTTTGCAGAACTGGAACGTGCTAGGCAAGTGTCCTACCTCTGAGCTGCACCCTAGTCACCTGTTTTGCTCAGTTTCAGTTGGGAGTGTGTGATTAGTCAAGAGAGTCGGCACCAGGCTGGAGAGATGGCCCAGCGGCTAAGAGCATTTGTCGCTCTTGTGACAAATTTGATCCAGGTTTGGTTTCTAGCACCACATGTTGGTTCACAACCCTCCGTGGCTCCAGCTTCAGAGGATCCAATGCCGGAATACTAAATACTAATTTGGTCGTCAGCCAGTCCAGTGGTTCTCATGCCTCCGAATGCTGCCATCCTTCCATACAGCTCCTTGTGTCCTGGTGACCCACAACCATACAATAATCTTGTTGCTACTTTGTAACTGTATCACTGCTGTGAATCCTAATGTAAATATCTGATAGGCAGGATATCTGGTTGCGACCCACTTGTTTAGAACCGCTGAGCCATTAGCTAGCTGGTCTGGAACAAACTAATCCCATTCCCATTTGCTTTTAATTCTGGGTCCCTCATCAGCCTCGCTAAGGGCATATTTGACAGGCACAAAGTTACACAAAGAAGGAAGCATGTTTGACAGACACAAAGTTACACAAAGAAGGAAGCATGTTTGACAGACACAAAGTTACACAAAGCTGCAGACATGTTTGACAGACACAAAGTTACACAAAGCTGGAGACATGTTTGACAGACACAAAGTTACACAAAGCTGGAGACATGTTTGACAGACACAAAGTTACACACACCAGAGATGGTTCTTATCAAAGGTTTGGTGAGCGGTAAGTAAAGTTAAAACATGGGATGATCTTCATTCTTTACACGTCTACTTTAAAACACAGATCAGTGTGCACAGTCCACCCCACGGGTCTGTTCACTTCACTATTCCTTAGAAATCCCTCAGAGTTCAGCTCCAGATGCGCATTATAAACTCCAATCGGGATAAAGTGAGTGATGTTCAATGTTTTCTAATCTAAGGCACATTTTTAAAAAGCTCCATTTGTATTCCTCTGTGGTCTGGAAAGTGAATGACGGGCATCGTGTCTGTATACAAACCGTGCATGTCCTAATTGAAGTGCTCTATTGCTGAAAATAATCATTTTCACGGACAGAAGATGCCAGTGGATTTTTAACATTATTTTTTTTTATTATGTGTGTGTGTGTGTGTGTGGGTGGTTTGGCGCCAGGTGCATGTGCACCATATGTGTGCAGTGCCCCCAAAGGTCAAGAGAGGGCGTCAGATCCCTGGAACTGGAGTCGTGGATGGTTGTGAGCTGCCATTCGGGTGCTAGAAACTCAGTCCTTGGCAAGGGAGTCACTGCCCTTAACCTGGTGAGCTGCCATCATTGATCCAATCTCCCTTCTAATGCACTCAAACCTTTGTGTGTGTGTGTCTGTGAGTGAGTGTGTGTGAGTGTGTGTGTGTGCGTGTGTGAGTGAGTTGTCTGTATGTGTGTGTATGTGTGTGAGAGTGTATGTATGTTTGTGTGTAATTGTGTGAGTGTGTGTGTATGTGTGTGTGAGTGTGTGTGAGTGAGTGTGTGTGTATGTGTGTGTGAGTGTGTGAGTGTGTGTATGTGTGTGAGTGTGTGAGTGAGTGTGTGTATGTATGTGAGTGTATGTGTGTGAGTGTGTGTGAGTGTGTGTGTGTGTGTAAGTAGAGCGTGTAAAGCATGATAAATGGAGAAGTGCAGCAAAGGGAGGCTGTGCCTCTGTAAGTAACAAGAAAATGTCCTTTGGAGCAGCTGCTGAAATCGTGTGCACAGAATAATTGCCATTACAGTTTTGTGTATCTGAAGAAAACTTCTAACAAAACGAATTTTAAATCCCTTCGTATTTTTATTTCAGCAAGCGGCTTTCCAAACGGTAACTTAGGTAGTGATTTTCAACAGATTTAAAAAGTATGAAAGACCAATTCCTCTGTCACTGCATCTTAAAGAACATCCACACTGTCACCGCAGACTCGGCCGTGTTCTTTCTCATTCCGTGGGGCCGGCTCCATTCCGCCGCGCACAGCTCAATGTCCACGCTCCTGTGCAAGCTGTCGTTCTATACTTCGAGACTCAGACCCTCATGTTGTTGGTGCGTCATTACTCTTTCTTGTGTGCGATATGTTTTTCGCAGATCACCAGCTCAGTTTCTTGAAGGCATAAAGCAAATGTCTCTGAATCTAATATGAAGAGCTGATATGTATGGCTTCTAATTTCAAAGTAACTTCAAAGTCCGTGCTGCCCCATATTCACGGACTCTACTGTTACTCTAAACACGAGCTGGCTTCTTCTGCTTTTCTGTTCCAGGAGGTGCCTGTTGACACAGTGCCCTCAACAAATGCGACGAGGAGAAAGTGCTCGTGAGCTCGCACGGCTCTTTCCACAGAGATGTTCCTCGTCCTTCTGTAACACAGGCTGATGTCTTTTCACCTTCCTGGCCGACTTTCCCACTCAGCAGATGTCTTTATTCGCTCCCTGTGATGACTCCTAAGGGCTCCCTGCGGGTTCAGTTATGCTCTAGTCAGTCAGTATGCGTGTGCAGCTGACAATTGTTTCCCCTTCTGAAATGATCTCTGTGAACCTTGAATTTTATCGGACAACCTGCTGACCAGGAGTCAGTTTTGCTCTGTGCTCTCCGTTCTTGGAGAGCCTCCTGGCACGGTCTATGGGATGCTCCTTAGGACCAACTCCGCAGTGCTAACACCACCATTCTGGCCTTCCGGTCTCTGATTCTGCTGAGACTGCACAGAAGTAGCTGCCAGCCGGGCCCACAAGCAGAATGCAGATGGCTTTAATTACCTTCTTATGAGGCTTCATTATAAAACTAATAACCCAGAAACTTCAAAAAATATAAAAAGAACAATAAAATAAAAATGAAACTACTTGTAATCTCACAGGGTGGTGCTTTTAGCATTCTCGCACGTTTCCCATTGGCCTTAAGATAGTTGTGCAATGAGGCCGCACCTCCACCAGCAGTGCCACCGGGTATCCGACCCCCGGAGCCCATTGGGGACATTTTCCATCGAATCATCACAGTGAGCCTGGGAATCAAGTGGAGTCCTGTGGCTAGAGCAGAAGTTGATCTTTTCTCACTGTTAGAAGTTAGGTCACAAAGGGACAGGCAGGCTTCGAGAGGGCAGTTAGCTCAGCCTCAAGCAGGTTGAAACACAAGTGAGAGACAAGGACCATCCAGCGTCTGACTTCGGTTGCTTCAGAAACGTGCATGGAGGAGATCGGTCACCGAGCTGTTCCTGGAGGCTAGACTGTGCTTTGGGGAAGAAGTGGCAGCTGTCTCCACCGTCAGACACACAGCAGGCTTCTGTGAATACTTAGAATGTGAATGGGTGAACAAAGGAATGTACAAGCAACAAGTTTTACAGAAAGAACTGCTGTGTGCAGTGGGCTGTACTCACGTATGTGCAGTGGGCTGTATCACATATGTGCAATGGGCTGTATTCACGTATACCTTGCACAACGTTGTCTGCACTTACAACTGTCTGCAATAGTGCATTAACAGATTAACAGTGCAGAGTTCACTCACCAGACCTCTTCTAAGGCCCAGTACAACTTCTATTGACCTTAGATTCATCTGGCAAATATTTATGAAGACAAATTAGTGGCTTTTACCACACGTATTCTCTATCCACTCTTGTCCATTTAAATATCCGAGGACACTTTTAGAGGCCCATCAATTTGGTAATTTCATTTTTAAGTGGGATCTCTATCAGACTAGAAAACTACATTAATATCTGATATACATTTATATCAAATTACGCACACACACACACACACACACACACACATGCATGTATGATGTATAATCTGAATTTAAGTTAGTGGGAAAACATTGTTATGTAGTCAGTGTCATGCTTGGAAATGGGAATGCTGGGTAGTTCCTTTAGCCGGGCAGCACTTGGGAGGCAGAAACAGGTGGATCACTATGAGTTTGAGGCCAGCCTCGTTTACAGAGTCCAGAGACAGCCAGGGCTACACAGAGAAACCCTGTCCTTAGGGGGGAAAACGTTGTCAAACACCAAGGACGTAAGCACGTAATTACAAAATCTGGAAGAAAACCTGAGCCAAGCAGATAGATTTTCCACATCACCAGTTTTAATGCGAGGTAGGCAAAATCAATTAAAAGCCTCTGGGTGTCTCACTGTGGAACCGTGACAAATCCATGGGCCTCAGTCTTAGAATTCTGCCAATTAACCAACTCAATATATAAATTTTGTGAGGGATTTAATAATAATAATTGAGTGTATCTTACACTGTTTGTTTTTCTAGACCGCAGACTCGATTTTCTAATTGGTTTACTTGCTCTCTTTCTACTCTGGCTCTACATCATCACAGAACCACTAGAGTAAGTGACTGGTTTGTCCAATCGCTGCCTGTCTCTCAGAACTCGACTTGGAAACATGGCCCTACAAGGAACATTATGCCAGTGTTTGGAGTTGAGACCTTTGGAGATGATGGATCCATCTGTGGGGTTAGGAGATTAGGGGTATCTCAGGAGGGGTTTATAGCAAGATCTCTCCAGTGTGTTCCGTCTCTCCATGGTGTGACGCCTGGCATGTCACTGGGACTCAGCAGTCCCACCAGTAGGATGTCCCTCATCAGATGTGGCCTCTCGCTTTTGTGCTTTCAGTACCCGCCCGCTCCCAACTGTAAGAAATAAGTTTCTTTACAAACTTCTTTGTTATAGCAGCAGAAAATGAAGTTGGTTTTGTTTCTCCAGGACGACGTGGAAAGTTCTGGTTGTCATGGAGGAGCTCTGAAGGGCCGTGACTGGACCACTGAGTCCAGCACAACTCTTGGCAGAGACTCAGTGTTCTCTCCGAAGCCAAGGGTTGGTGCTTAGGCTGTAAGGCTTCCGGGTGCCCCATAGAACCCATCAGGACTTTGGAGTAGCCTCAGCCAGAGCCCACCACCATGACTCACCGTCCACAGCCAACCACACCGCAGAGCTCCCCAAAGGGTGGAGGACTCTACGTCCTTTCTTTCTTCAGAATTCTGCTCTCTTCAAAAGCATGAGAGAGTTTTTAAAAAACGACCCCAATGGGGGTTGGGGATTTAGCTCAGCGGTAGAGCGCTTGCCTAGCAAGCGCAAGTTCCTGGGTTCGGTCCCCAGCTCTGAAAAAAAGAAAAAAAAAATGACCCCAATGCCTTGTTACACATATGTATCAGAATTTAGTAAAAATGAGAAATATCTCAAGAAACCTAATGTTGTATTTGTTTCTGGAGTGTTTGCTGACAGAAGTCGGAGCAGGGCTCTACCTCAGATTCTCTCTGCTCCCTCACTGACCACTGGGTCATGTTGTTCTCAGTCCTAATGGCTTGACTCGGGTCCACACACCACCATGGTTCTATCTCCATTGTGACCGATGACCTCTGTGTTGCCACCCTTCTCTAACTAGCCTTTCTGTCCCTGTCTCTCTTACGACCACCCTTTACATCAAGCCCAATCAGAGAATTCAGAATAATCTCTCCATCTCAAGATATTGAACTTCAAGCCACACCAGCGCAGCAAAACTCTGCAAATTGAGGTTGAAGTCTATCACTGACCAGATGGCCTCTGGGCTCCACAGGTAATGGAACCCTACTTCATTAGCAGGGTTTCTCCTTCTCTGACCTTGCCTGGGGAATTCTAAGCCCACACATATGTCTCTACCTGAGGAATGTCATGCAGTGTTAGATTTCTTGATTAATTCCTTTCTCCTGATAAGAGACTGTTCAGCTAGCCCCTGAGATTCCTGAAATGCTTCCCCAAAGCCCTAAGCCCTCAGCCAATGACCTTTGCCCATCCTGGATGCTCCTACCCTCGGCCCCCTAAAACTTTATAAGCCTTGAATCACTGGAAGTGAGGTTGACCTGCCCTCTGATAGCCAGTCCTGGTGTGACCATTCACCACACATCCTCCCAGGGCTTCCGAAACATCCCACCCCGCCTCTCTGCTCCCTCTGCCCATGTGGACCATATTGGCAGATGATTCAGAAGGTGGGAAGGACCACCCGCCAGCAAGGTCCTCTATGCCACGCTCGCAGGTTCCGGGTACGAGGGCGTAGACATCAGTGTGCCTGCTCTCTCTACACTGTAGAGCGTTAAATGCATTCCTGGTGTTAGCCTGCTTGTTGTAAATGATTTCCAGCCCACGCCAGGCTGTCACCATCTTCCATCTTCCGGCATAGCAATGTTCCCTTAGGACTTTGGCTGTGGGCTTGCCCACCGTAGACTGGGACAGAGTGCCCCAAGTCAGCAGCCCTGGCTCATCGCTGTGAGCGCTCTCCGAGGAGTTCTATCAGTTCACTCTATACTGCGTGGGAATAACATCCCACATTTTCTTCTCTTTGCCTGATCTTCAGGTTACTCGGCCGTTAAACACTTTGCAGCCTATGACTTGATATTGTACCCTCCGCACTTACGGTTCATATTGTCTGACCGCATCCCAGGGGTAGGGGAGCGCTTTCCTCTGTGGTAGGATGGGGAGCGGAGCCCGTGTTGGCATTTCATTTCTGAGACACTAAAGAAGGCAGAATTGGAACAATGGTTTTTATTAGAATGGCGACCATAAGCTGAGTGACTGCACTTACACGGAGAACTGTTCCTCATTTTTAACTGTCCCTGATGTCGCTGGACACTTTGCGGAATGAGAGATTGTCACCTGCTTCTTACAAATCACAGGGAACTTCCACCCTAAGATAGAGGGTCTGTGTGGCTCTTGGGACAGAAAAAGACCCTCCACTAAAGGATCTCAGGGTTCTAGTTTGATTTCTGTCACTGTGATAAACCACGTTGGGGTAAGAAAGTGTTGATTTTAGTTTACAGGTAACAGATCATCAAAGAGGAACATCAAGAAAGAAGCTTGAAGTTTCTTATCGCTTACTGGCTTGTTCCCTGGTTTGCATTCAGCTAATTTTCTTACAGAGCCCAAGACCCTGCAGTAAGGATGGTTCCGCCCACAGTGGGCTGGACCTTCCTGCATCAATTAGCAAAAAAAAAAAAAAAAGCTTCTCAGACACGCCCACAGGTTAATCTGACGGAAGCATTTCTTCGAGATCCAGATAACTCTGGGTTGAGAATCTGAAACTGTGTTCTATGAACAGAATGACATTTAGTTTGTGACAACTGTCTTTTCTGTCAAAGGACACATTCAGGTATGGGAGTCAACGAAGACTCCCACATAGGTGGAGGTTTAGATCATGTGAGTCCTCAGTTCTTTCTGGGCAAGCATTTCTGTTTCTTAACAAATTGGGACATCTATCCTGGATACATGGTTAGTACAGTCATTGTCAGCTGCAACTAAGAGAGCATACCCTGTCTGTCCTCAGCTGGAATGGGACCTACAAATAGATGTTTGAAGGCTCAAAGAATGATGGGAGTGCTTCCAGAGGAAGGAAGCCCCTCCCACTCTTGAGCTGCCCGGTTGGGGAGTGAGAGTTTTACCAAGAGGGACCAGATGAGCTCTGGAGATGTTCACTGAGATCTCTCTCTCTCTCTCTCTCTCTCTCTCTCTCTCTCTCTCTCTCTCTCTCTCTCTCACACACACACACACACACACACACACACACACACACACTTTTTTTTTCGGGGCTGGGGACCGAACCCAGGACCTAGCGCTTCCTAGGCAAGCGCTCTACCACTGAGCCAAATCCCCAACCCCACACACACTTAAAATGATTTTTAAAGCCAGGTGGTGGAGTTGCATCTCTTCAATCCCAGTGCCCCAGAGGCAGAGGGCAGTCAGGGCTACGTAGAATAACCCTGTCTTAAACAAACAAACAAACAAACAAACAAACAAACAAACAAACACACCAAGCCCCACCCCAAAAGTTTTTTTTTTTTTTAATCTTTTAAAAAGTAAGGTAGAGGCTGGAAAGATGGTTCAGCGGTTAGAGCACTGAGTGATCTTCCTGAGGACCTGGGTTCAGTTCCCAGCACCCACGTGGCAGCTCATGACTGTCTCCAGGGGATCTGAAGGCACCAGGCACACTGTTGGTGCACATACACGCACGCAGAATGCCCTAGGCATAGAGATAAAAAACATGAGAAGGAACAGACTCTGTCTGAGATCCTGCTTTGTCCGTTTGAACATCATCTCTCTGAAGATGAAGTTGGCAAGAATAAAGGAAATGAAGCGCTGGCTGCACTTCGGGATAGCATTGATTGCTCCTGCTGTCCGCACCCCCTGGCACTTACGGAACAGCACATCCCAGTGTGAGCCCTTTCCTGTTCTCGTTTTCTTTTTCTCCTTCAGGGTAAAAAAAAAAAATCGGCATAATTTATAAAGTAAAAACAATAGAGAAGGAAAATTTTCACCAATTCCATGCCCCAGAGATAAGCATTTTCAACCAAGGGGATTATTAAAAATCCGAGTTTGTGCATAATTGATGTAATTTGCATTTACTGATGGTCAGTGGGGGTTCGCTGGTATTTTGTTACAGGCAGGACACCTGTGCACACACATCCGTGTGCCCTGGCTGCTACAACTGCTGGGGGGGGGGTCCGTCCTTGCCGCAACGCTTCTGGGTCATAAAGCACGAACGTGAAGATTTTGAAATTTTGACAAATTGCTCTCCTCCAAAGTTGGAGTTTGAATTCCAGCACATAACGTATGTGCATGTCCCCCTGAATCTAATACGAAATGTCAGTTCTTTCTGGGTTTCGACTTTGTGTTTTCTAAGGTTTCATCCTGGGATAAAGCATGACATCTCTCTTTAGTGATTTCTATTATATTGGTAGATCTGTTTGACTGTTTATGTTGGTCTGTTTTCTTTTTTTCCCTTCGCAGCTTGCCTGTCAATCATCTTTTGATTTTTTTTTTTACAGTTAATGAATGCATTCATTACTTAGCAGAACTAGTTATGGTTGTGCGTATTAACCTTTTCCAGATAGTTGCCGCCTGTCTGTCTCCTGCATCCAGTTCTCTAAGCACCTCTGACTACCACTCACTTAAATCTTGATTAGCTTTTCCAGGTTGTTCGTGGTGCTCAGGAAGGCTTTCTACAACCAAAAACATAAAAGCATACTACTGTCCTCCTGCTACTTTTCTCCACTTAGAATATTGCTTCTCTAGTCTGTTAGAGATACTTTGTCGGTACGCAAGTCTGGAATCCAGTTTTGTTTTCTTCTTAATAAAAAAAAAAGCGATTTCCTTTTTTTTATTTTGTTTTTTCATTAATTTATTTATTGACTTTATATGTCGATCACAGCACCCCTCCTGTGCTCCAGGTGCCCTGAAGTGGAAACTTGTAGTTTCTTTGGAAAGTTTGTTATGTCAAATGCTGCATTGCTGGGGCACCCAGGTAAAAGGACGTCTCGCTGAGGCACGCACGCGAAAGACTTTTCCTGAAGCAGACACAGGTGGAAGGATGATTTGATACAGCAAACGCGTGAAAGGAGCCCGGAGGAGGGCGTATGAATAGGACCCCACAGTGGGAGACACGCCCTGAGCATTGGTCTGTCCCACTTTGCTAATCTTCGCTAATGACACACATGTATTGGTTCACCTTACAGAGCGTTGTCGATCTCCACTTGTGGTGGCACTGGAGAGAAACCCGCCAAAGAACTGCTCATGGGAGTTCCTGCAGCAGCTTGTGGCTTCTGAGGTCTCGCCTCAGGCAAGCCGGGTGGGGTTTTCAGTTTTGAACCACAGTCGCTCGTTCGTGCCTGGGGTCTGCCTGCAGAAAGGACCGGAATGCGCTGCTGAGTCGTATTGGCTGTCTGCCACGGGACTGAAACTCAGACAAAGGAGATCGAGCTCACCCTCAAAGAACGATTGCTGAGCAGGTCCATTTCCCCCACATCCTAATAACGTTTCTCTTCTACCACTTCTGCTGGGTGGTGGGCTAGAGGAGAGGTTGAATGTTATTAAAAGTAGGTTACGGGGGCTGGGGATTTAGCTCAGTGGTAGAGCGCTTACCTAGGAAGCGCAAGGCCCGGGGTACGGTCCCCAGCCCGAAAAAAAAAAACCAAAAAAAAAAAAAAAATGTAGGTTGGTTGGGGATTTAGTTCAGTGGTAGAGCACTTGCCTAGCAAGCGCAAGGCCTTGGGTTCGGTCCCCAGCTCTGGAAATAAAAAAAAAAAAAAGTAGGTTGCCCAAAATTTATGCCTACAGTTCCCTTTTCACACAGCATTTTCACCATGCTAGGCACGAGGCTCTCTTAGTTCCTTATCCATATTACCGATAGCTTCTTTCTGAGTGATCCTTTAGATTCTGGTATCTTCTTTCTCAGCTAATGCCATTTGCCACTGCCAAATTAATCAACCAGCCACTTAATGTTGCCGCTAGATTAAAATAAGTTGAGGCAACGAGCTCAATCACGACAGTTCCTCTTCTCTCTTGGTGTCATTTATTGATACCTAAGAATTAAATGGTTTATTTAAAACTTGATCCTGATTCTCGGGCGGGGCGGCACGGTGCCTTTGAGGGCATCGATGTGCATGCCTTGGTGTCTCTGAGCACTTCCCAGTTGGATTACTTACCACTGTGGCGCCATGAACTTGCTGCCGTGGGTAGAAATGCGTTCCCACAGAGGGCGAAGGTTGGTGACGAGTGGTCTGTGAGCTTGTGAGGATGGCATTGTGCTTGGGTATGTACGCTAGAGTCAAGAAAATCCCTTCTACTCCCTTGACTGTCCTACAGGGAGGTGCACTGGGGAGAGCAGGTCTGAGGATAAAGAGAAGTAGGGGATGAATGGGTCCTCTGCCAAAGAAATGAAGTCAAGTGAGCCAAATTAAAGTTTAAAGGCCGGTTTATTGGGGGTAGCTCTCGGGCAGGTTCACCAAGAGCACAGGAGGAGGGCTGAAGTAGGGGCTTCTTTAAGGGGAGGGATGGTGAGGCACTGGGGTGGAGCCTTATTTGGTGTCTTTTAGGGCTCTGTGGCGGGGGAGGAGGGTTCTTATGTCCAGTGGTCACTTTGAAATCCGGAAGGAGGAGCTGGCTTTATCCAGTGTTTTGTTCAGGCTTTTGCGAATGTGGGCTCCTGGTCAGAAGAGAAGGGTGGGGACCTTTGTTTTTTTTTTTTTTTTTCCGGAGGTGGGGACCAACCCAGGGCCTTGCCCTGGCTAGGCAAGCGCTCTACCACTGAGCTAAATCCCCAGCCCCCGGGTGGGGACCTTTTAGCCCAGGTCATCCTGCCTTTGTCTCAAACCTCCCGCCTAACGGACGTTGGAGAAAAGGATCAGACTGTTGACGGAATTTTGATTTCTAGTTTCATGTGTGTGCCGTGCGATATGCATGTGTGCACGAAGCCACTCTTGGGCAATCATTCGCCCCTGCTCCTGCACCTTATCCACAGAGGCACGGCTTCTTAGTAAAGCCCAAAGCGCCGAGATACAGTCTTGCTAGTCTGGGTTTCCCACCTCCAGTTTCAGGGGCTAGAATTACAGGCAGGCCGCATGGCCATGAGGCATTTGTGTAGCGTTCAGGGCTCCAAAGTCAGATCCTTGCACTTCTGAAGTAAGCGATTTAACCACTGGGTCGTCTTCCAATCCCTGCTGACCTCTGTCTGTTGAAAAAGATTTTGCTCATCACCGTGAGCACAATCAATAAACAAAATTGTCTTAGTCAGGGTTTCTATTCCTGCACAAACATCATGACCAAGAAGCAGGTTGGGGAGGAAAGGGTTTATTCAGCTTACACTTCCACATTGCTGTTCATCACCAAAGGAAGTCAGCACAGGAACTCAAGCAGGTCAGGAAGCAGGAGCTGATGCAGAGGCCATGGAGGGATGTTACTCACTGGCTTGTTCAGCTTGCTCTCTTATAGAACCCAGGACCACCAGCCCAGGGACGGCACCACCCACAGTGGGCTGGGTCCTCCCACCTTGATCACTAATTGAGAAAATGCCTTACAGCTGGGTCTCATAGAGGCATTTCCTCTAGGGAGGCTCCTTTTCTGTGATAACTCCAGCTTGTGTCAAGTGGACACACAAACACATCACTATTCAGCCTCAACCCTTACTTTCTTATTCATCCCAAGATGTAAATAACTTTGAGAGTCCCACAGTCTTTACGTATTAAAAGTGCAATCTATTTAAAATATCCAATATCTTTTAAAATTCAAAGTCTTTTTAAAATTCAAAGTCTCTTAACTGTGGACTCCAGTAAAATATTTCAAGAGGGAAAAATGTCAGGGCACAGTCACAATCAATATCTGGGATCCATTCATGATCTTCTAGGCTCCTGCGAGGGCTTGGGTCGCTTCTCCAGCTCTGCCCTCTGTACCACACTCCTTGTCTTCTGGGCTCCAGATGCCTGCACTCCACTGCTGCTGCTGCTCTTGGTGGTCATCTCATGGTACTGGCATCTCCAAAACACTGCTGTCTTCCACTGCAACTAGGCTTCACCAATAGCCTCTCACAGGCTCTCTTCATGGTGCCAAGCCCCAACTCCTTTGCCTTTCAGTCCTGGACCATCAATTGCAACTGAGGCTGTACCTTCACCAATGGCCTTCCATGGCCTCTCACAGTGCCAAGACTCAGCTGCTCTTCATGACCCCTTCATGCCTTCAAAACCGGTACCACCTGGGTGACCCTTATACACTACCAAGTCCAGCCACAGCATGAGGTAAAACCTTGGCTCTCTCTGGAACACAGCCTCTTTGTGCTCTCAGAAAACACTGCCCAGAAGATTTCACCTCAATGATGCTGGTCTCTTCTTAATCACCACTAATTTCTTAGCTCCAGCTGACCAGCATCAATAGTCCCAGTAATGCAAAGGTTCGCTTTAGTAGTTCTGGTATCTTGTTAATCAGCTGATTCTTCTGCTCCAGCTAACCAAAACCACAGGATTGTCACAATCAAAACAGCAATGACCCTGACAAAAGTCTTTAATCTTCCCTCTGAAATTTCACAAGCCAGGCCTCCATCTTCTGCACTGTTCTCAACATTATCTTCCAAGCTCCTACAGAACATCCCACAGAGCTCTTAACATCTCAGTGGATCTTCTAGCTCAAAGTTCCAAAGTCCTTCCACAGTCCTCTCCAAAACATCGTCAGGTTGTCACAAGAAAACCCCACTCCCAGTAACAGTTTGTCTTAGTCAGGGTTTCTATTCCTGCACAAACATCGTGACCAAGAAGCAAGTTGGGAGGAAAGGGTTTATTCAGCTTACACTTCCACATTGCTGTTCATCACCAAAGGAAGTCAGGACTGGAACTCAAGCAGGTCAGGAAGCAGGAACTGATGCAGAGGCCATGGAGGGATGTTACTCACTGGCTTGCTTCCCCTGCCTTGCTCAGCTTGCTCTCTTATAGAACCCAGGACCACCAGTCCAGGGATGGCACCACCAACAATGGGCTGCCCCTCCCCTCCTTGATCACTAATTGAGAAAATGCCTTACAGCCGGGTTTCATGGAGGCATTTCCTCAAAGGAGGTTCCTTTTTCTGTGATAACTCCAGCTTGTGTCAAGTTGACACACAAAACTAAGCAGTACAAAAATTTACAGTGTCTTTTTTTTATGCTGAGATTATAACATTTTCTTCATATTCAAAGAAGAGGCAACAGTTTCCTCACAGTATTTAAAATTTCAAGGCATTTGAAGTCTACATGTTTGCAAAACAAAACAAAAACACAACACACACACACTCAACAGAAATAAAGTGGGAGCTTGTCTCCATGGCTGCATTCTTGTATTCTAGGGGGAAGGGGATGGGACTCAGAGATGGATGGGAAGGGAGTATGGGGGAGACAGGACAGACACTTGATCCTGGGGTTCTTGTACTTCTCTGATTAATCGCTTTACCCTGTGTTTTACTTCACCACCACCCCTCCCGCCCCACACTGATCTCCCCAAATGTGAGAAGGAACACAGGAGTCTTCACTCACACTTCGGGAGTCCAGAGTTTAATTACCACAGCGGAACCTTGATAGAGACAAAGGTCAGGAAATCACAGGCTGGAAGATGGAGCAGCAGTTAAAGCCCGTGTTGCTCTCTCAGAGGACTCAGGTTCAGTTCTCAGCACCCACATGGTTCACAGCCCAGCTGTAACTGTAGCTCCAACGGGTTCGATGGCATCCTCTGGCCTCTATAGGGACTGAACACCTGGGTGCCATACCTGCAGGCAAACACACATATAAAGTAAGAATAAATCTGAAAATAAATACTTAAAAGAAAGTTCTGGAAATCAAGTTTAATTGCCAGGGAATCACTTTCGTTGGGTTGAATTAACTGTGATCTACAAGCCCTGTTACTAAGTTTGGTAGACTTGGGGTCCATCTAATATAGTCATACACCACATGTCCCTTTCACAGATAGATATCAAATAGGAAGCATTAAATCACCCTTTGATCACTGCTCTGTGGAAAATCCCCTTTTCTTTTTTGTATTGCTGGTCAACTTTTTTTTTTAAACAATAGATAGAATCTATTTAGCACACTAAACAGTCAGACTAAGTAGATCCTCAGCCTCAACTGTTTCCTTTAAAAAAAAAAAAACTATTTTTATTTTATGTTCATTGGTTTTGCTGCGTTTCCTTTTTACATGTATGGGTGTCTGTGATGGTGTCAGATCTTGAAGTTATAAACAGCTGTGAGCGGCCACGTGGGTGCTGGGAATCGAACCTGGGTCCTCTGGTAGAATAGTCACTGCTTGTAACCCCTGAGCCATCTCCACAGCCCTCCCAGCTCTTTCTTTACGTCACTTGAAGCTTCAGCTCTAGAAGGGGCCCTTGGGGCTGCATGCGGACATGTGTGCTGTTTCATTTTCCTGTAAGATGGTGACTGTGAGGTTGCAGGAAGTAATTTTTTTTCATTGCTCATTGCTATTTTTCTCATTTACTGAGGTATCTAAATGACACGCTGAACAGAGCAGAGGTGTCTCTGTCCCCACCTGGTGACTTCGTCTCACTAACGCTGATAATGTGTGCTTGCTGGAGTTGAGAATATCCATCAGTACCGGAGTCCACTGGCTGTGCTACATCGTGGCGTCTCCAACGGTAACACTTGCCACTGTGTTGACTCCAATTCCTGTGGAAATCGGAGGGCATCGCTCCCAGAATGACTGTTCTGCAAGGGTCTTACTCATCCCTCTGTGGGCGGTGACAGAGGCCGAGTTGTACCATAAGGAGTAGGATGGTGGTATCCTTCATTTTTCTGGACTTCCCTTAGGAACTCATCTCAGTGTACATTTGTCCTTTGAGCTTTGGGATGCTTCCCAACGAATGGGACAAAGCCCATGTATGCATATGTATGTATGTATATATGTATGTATATATGTATGTATGTATGTATGTATGTATAATGGATTCTGTGATGCATATGTATGTATATAATAGATGTATGTATATATGTATGTATATGTATGTATATATGTATATATGTACATATACAATGGATTCTGTGACTTGAAGCTTCTCTTCAAAGGGCTTTGAGAGAACTGAGGAAAATATGCTCGTCTTTTTCATCCTAGCACTGGGAGTTATTGGGCTAACTTTCCCTCCAGAGTGGTGTGGGGGCAGAGGTCTCCCACCCAGCATCCCTGCACAGAGACCCCACTTGCTCGAAGGCTCGAAGGGCTCGAAGTCAAAACGTGAATATTTATAGGAAGGACGGCAAAGGGTGGGAAATGGGATGTGGTGCTGTGGAAGTTGAAATCTGAGTGCTTTAGAGTTTTTCTTTCTCTCAGAAAACTCACAGCTACAGGTTCACCAGAGAATTTAGAGGGGTCTAATTAAGGAACGGATTTAAAGGATTAAAGAATAACAGGGGGAAGGGAGAGAAGGGGAAGAGAGGATGCAGGGAAAGGAGAAACAGAACCCCCACACGACCCACAAATCTTAGACCCACTGTGTGTTCTTGACGGCTTCTCAGGTTGTGGTCTGAGGCAGGGCGGACTTCTCTGATGGGATGTGGGGCTCTCTCACCAGAAGAAAACTGAGTACTCTCAAACCTGGCAAAGTTTCTAAGTGACTTCCCTACCCCGCCTTCCCGCTGCGTTCAGACCCAGGCAGAGCTCTCTAGGGATGTCGTCTGAAAGATTCCCCTGAGTGGAAAGCTCAGAATGGGAGAAAGGGGAAAGCAGGTGTTTCATCCCCGAGGCGCCAAACGTCGCGCAAAGTTGGGCTGCACTTTCTTTCCTCCATGAACACCAGTTCTTGGAAGGCAAAGGGAGTAGACGCGGGAGCGGGCGACGCGGGGACATCCCAGGACGGAGGGCATGGTATTGTGCGGTGTGGGATACGCTGCTCCCTGAGCTGGCTGCAGCAGGTGCTCGTTCTCCGACGTCCTCAGGACGCCAGCGGTGCTCCCTGGGCACCGTGGCTGTCTGAGCCCCTGTCCCGCCCCCGTGCCAGGCCGGAGTGGGGGGCGGCGCCTTCTCTGGATAATCATTGCTCGTGGGGCGACGGGAGCGGGGGTGGGCACCGCGGGGGGAGGGCGGCGGGGCTCGGGCATATAGGGGCGCGGCGCGGTGCCCTCCCGGCTCCCGCAGCATGCCAGCCCGCGCCCCTCCTCGCCGCCTGCCGCGGCTCTTGCTGCTCCGTTTGCTGTCGCTGCATCTGCTGTTGCTCGCCCTGCGCGCCCGCTGCCTAAGCGCTGAGCCGGGTCAGGGCGCGCAGACCTGGGCTCGCTTTGCGCGCCCTCCTGCCCCAGAGGCCGCTGGCCTCCTCCATGACACCTTCCCCGACGGTTTCCTCTGGGCGGTAGGCAGCGCCGCCTACCAGACCGAGGGCGGCTGGCGACAGCACGGCAAAGGCGCGTCCATCTGGGACACTTTCACCCATCACCCTCGGGCCATCCCGGACGACTCCCCGATCGTCATGGCGCCGTCGGGTGCCCCGTCGCCTCCCCTGCCCTCCACTGGAGATGTGGCCAGCGACAGTTACAACAACGTCTACCGCGACACAGAGGGGCTACGCGAACTGGGGGTCACCCACTACCGCTTCTCCATATCGTGGGCGCGGGTGCTCCCCAATGGCACCGCGGGCACCCCCAACCGCGAGGGGCTGCGCTACTACCGGCGGCTGCTGGAGCGGCTGAGGGAGCTGGGCGTGCAGCCGGTGGTCACTCTGTACCATTGGGACCTGCCGCAGCGCCTACAGGACACCTATGGCGGCTGGGCCAATCGCGCCCTGGCGGACCATTTCAGGGATTACGCCGAGCTCTGCTTCCGCCACTTCGGTGGTCAGGTCAAGTACTGGATCACCATTGACAACCCCTACGTGGTGGCCTGGCACGGGTACGCCACCGGCCGCCTGGCCCCAGGCGTGCGGGGCAGCTCCAGGCTCGGGTACCTGGTTGCCCACAACCTACTTTTGGTGAGTTCGAGGGGCCAGGCAGGGGGCCACCTTGGGGGACAGAGGGCCTCAGAAGTGCCAGAGCTACTTCCAGAAATCCTCCCTTGAACCCATTATGAGGTCACACAGGTCTTACACGCGGCTGGCGGAGACCCCCCACCCCCAGCAGCTCTGGGGCTCTCTTCCAGAAGTGGAGTTAGAAACTGAAGGGAAAGGCTGCGGCTCGTGGTGCGCGCTTTAGGGCCCCTAGAAAAGGACCCAGAATTCTTGGTCCACTGAAGAAAGGAGCCCTCGGTTTCCCCTCAGGTGTTGTGAAGTCAAAGTTCCTAGAGGTAAGGGCCGGGAAGATTAGAATTAGCTGCAGGGTCAGAATAAAGAGGGTGAATGAAAGCCACACCTTTGTTCACAAGCTGCAGACCGGCCTTGCCCCTGCAAGAGCTCCGTGTTAATTCAGTAAAACCTGTCTTGCTAGTGACACAAGGCTAGCTAATCCTTGAAGTGTTTGGGCTTACGCTGTGTTCAGAGGTCCCTTCTGAGGCAGGGCAGGGTAGGAATATTCTTGCTTCTCTCACCAGTAATTGCCACGGGTCTGAAGACCCCCTTACACAGTGCAAGATGGACGTAAAAACACAGGGACATCTATCGGGGACGGCTTCCTCCAACACCCGTGTTTCCACAGTGCCATCTCTAGTCGAAGGGATTCCTCACCGAGGAAGTGAGTGACCAAATACAGCCAATGGTTCTGAACGTCTTGAAGAGGAAGGCTACTTCTAAACACGTTCTAATCAGTCGGGCACTTTAACAGGCTAAGCTACAGAGCCAGGCAGCCTGTTCTAAACACTTAATTAACTGTAGACAGTTGAAGCAGGGCCGCGCCGGCCTATCGTCGACTCTGTGCTCTGAACCGCTGGTAGTGTGGCGTCGCCTAAACGACATTGTGTCAGCTTCACAAAACCTGGGTTTGCTTGTGGCCTTGGTTTCATGTAGGTGTGTGTTTTTATACACACTTTTAGAATAGTGATCCCTAAGTGTGGTCAATCTGCCCATCTTTTCAAAACAAAACAAACAAAAACAAACAAAACAAAAACCCCAACAAGCTCTGGGCCAAATCAGCCCAGAGGAAGGACTGGTGTTGAAAAATGTGGGGGTAGGGGCAGGGGGGAGGGTTGGTGAACTGAACCACCTTTTGAAGAAAAAGCAAATTGTCAGCTCCTGCCAGAAACAGATTAGGGACAAAGATAACTCCTTGAAATTGAAATGATGCAAATTGTAGAATCTGGAGCACATAGAATAAACTATGTATGTGAAAGTGTGTGTGTGTGTGTGTGTGTGTGTGTGTGTGTGTGTGTAGGGGGAGGGGGAGGCTGTAAATCTGGTGCTCAGTGATTACTTATAACATGAAGGGTTGCATGAACTCTCTGCTGCTTCCTGTCAGTCATGCCTTCGACTTTGCAGTTGCATTTCTAACCGCCCCTTGTAGAAGTGCAGCGGACTTTGTAGCCGTGAGACACGAGCCACTGGCAGGCACGTGGCTCATTTTTGCTGATGCCGCACTTGAAAACCCAAGTTACTGTAAAACATTAATTTTGCCTTTTAAATTCCTCTGGGTTTAGAATTTAGCCACCCCGTTATATTATTTAGAAACGAGGCGTTGCAAATGAACGCCACTGTGTACGTAAGACCCTCTTATTTTGCTCTGGGTGCTGTTTCTTGGTGCTTGATGGGGGTGGGAGGGGAGGGGAGGAGTTTTTACTTTACCTGAAAAAAAGTCAAGATGTGCAGATTTTGGTCATAGACACTTTTGGTTTCCATGCTGGTGGTTTTGCGAACAGTTGGGGGCCACTGAGTGCTTTGAGTATTAATTTGCATTCCAGAATGCTGAGGAAGGAGGCTGTGAACCAAGACCGTCCCTGTGCTTAGACTAATCTGCAGATGGGCATTGCACACTGGGGCAGGGGATGGACTTTCCACCTCGTGGGAATTCCACAGTCACTCTCTCTGATGACTTGGGGGAGTCTGAGCTTGGGGCTGTGGTGTGAAGTGGGGTGGGGTGGGGTTGGGACGAAGGAAGGTACCTTTACCTTCCTTGCAGAGCATGGAGCTGGCTGTTTTGTTCCTTTGGGTCCTCCTCTGGATTTTTCTTCTTCCACTGGCTGGAGTCAGATGTCTCAGTTTCCATGACTCTCGAGATGAAGTTTTGACAGCTCCCCATCCCATAGTCTGTAGCTGGGGGATCCAACCTGAGGATGCCTCTGAGGTGATTTTCCTCCGCACACAGATTCCTGAGAGGCCCGGAACCAGGTCAAAGGAACATTTGACCCCACCTCTGTCCCTTCAGAGGGGTTTCTTGCGGGTCTTGGTATCAAAGCTCACATCTGGGCTGCTCTACCACATCCCATACATCTGGGCTGCTCCACCACATCCCATACATCTGGGCTGCTCTACCACATCCCATTTCTGAGCCGCTGCTCCCACGTCTTGAGTCTCTACAGCTCACTTGTCAGATTGCCTCTGTCTCAGGGTTTCTGTCACGGTGATGGAACAGCGCAATCAATAGCAGCTTGGGGAGGAAAGGTTTTATTTCATGCTACATCTTGTAGTTGATCATCCAGGGAAGTCGGGGCAGGAACCTAGATTTAGGAACTCACGCAGAGGCTATGGAGAGGCTGCTTACGGGCCTTGCTCCTCATGGCTTGCTCAGCCTACTTTGTGATAACACCCAGGGTCATCTGCCCAGGGAGAGCACTACCCACACTGGGCTGGGCCCTCCTATACCAACCACTAATTAAGAAAATGCCCCCACAGACTTGCCTACAACCCGATCTTAAGAGGCGTTTTCTGAGTGGGGGCTTCCCCCTCTTAGATGACGCTAGCTTGTGTCAAGTAGACATATGAGGCAGCACGCCCACTCTCCCCTGGACATTCCTTTTGCCTCCTGCGTGCCTTCTTCACTGTACCTGGAAAGGGGGGAGTATCTAGAGCTCTGTCTTGGGGCCTCCCACTGGCAAGCCCTCCATATGAATCTTAAGACCCCACCCTCCACATCCCCTGTGCAATCCAGAGCAGCCACATTTAGTCTCCAGCTGGGACTTCTCTGAGCACAGAACTCTGACAGCTTTGTTCACTTAGCTAGCAAGGGAGGTCGATAGTTTTGTTCAAGACCAAACTCTCATTCTCCTATCTGCGTTATGGTACGTTGCTCTTCCAGTTGGTCAAACCCCAGTTCCAACTCTTCCCTTGTCCCTTCCCCCTTCTCTCTCCCTCCCTCCCTCCCTCCTTCCCATTCTTTTTTTCTTGTGTCTCATTGGGCATTGGACCCAGGGCCTAGGGAAGCACTGTACCACTGAGCTATCTCTATGATGGGGCCCAGGCTACCCTTGTGTTTTGCCTCAGCAATGCCCTAGTTGAATCTGTGCTCCCTGCTGTGTGGCCTGTTGGGAGTATTCAGAAGGAGCATCATTCTGTGGGAACAGCACAGATTCCTGCTTGCTAGAACCCCACCTATTCTCTAAGCACCAGTTTCAGAACGCCTCTGCTCTCACACTTGAACATCATTCCTTCCATCCATGGAATTCCACCATACTCCAATGGCTCTTATCACAGTCTTCATGCTTTTATCCATTTCTCTCTACCCCCTTTCTGTCCCCCTCTCAATCCCCATCTCTGTGTCTCTCTCTACCCCCCTCTCTCTCTACCCCCTCTCTTTCTGTCTCTCTGTCTGTCTCTCTGTCTCTCTATCTCTCTGTCTCTGTCTGCCTCTCTGTCTCTCTGTCCCATTGTTTCTCTCTGTCTCTGTCTGTCTCTCTGTCTCTGTCTCTGTCTGTCTCTCTGTCTCTGTTTCTCTGTCTCTCTCTCTCTGTCTTTCTGTCTCTCTCTGTCTCTCTGTCTCTCTCTGTCTCTCTCCACTCCAAGAGCAAGAAATCCTTACTCTTTCTTAAACCTAGGGCTGGAAAAATGACTGTGTAGGCAAGAGAGCTTGCCGCTCTCGCAAGGACTAGGGTTCAGTTCCCAGCACCCACAGGTCAGCTCCCGATGGCCTGTAACTCCAGTTCCAGGTGATCTGAAACCCTCTCATGTCCTTTGTGGGTGGCTCCTGCAGGCCCACAATGCACACAAACTCAGTAGGCTCACACACATACATGAAAAAAAGAACTTAAAAAAAAAGCTAATTTGCCCTTGGTGGGTGCTGGCATTGTCTTCTAGCCACTCGGTGGCTTGACTTTGCCTCAGTAACTTTACTCTTAGGGAAGCTATTCCCTGAGTCCATGTGTCTGTCTACCTAGCCATCTTCTGGTGGGATGGAGGATCCCAAGGCTTAATCAGGAACTGTCCTGAGTGCCGCATACAGTCTGGCACTCCAGGTAAACCATTAAGGGTGGTTGCTGTCTGGCTGTATCACAACCAGTTCCAGTTAGAGGCTGCCAAAAGTGACTCTACCACATCATGGCGACGTTTTCAGAATGAGGTGAGTGGTGAAGTATGTGTTAGTCAGAGTGAATACTGGAGATAACTTTGTCTCCAGTTGCATTTTTATCCCCCAAGCAATTAATGTGCATGCATTCAAGCCACACGTCAGGAGTTTCCTGCGTATTAAAATGCCTTTGGAAGTATCAGTTGGGTTGAAGGTTAATCTAGTTTATAGAACATGGCTGGATTTTGGTGTGTATTTAATGAGAAACAGTTGAACTGCCTCTCGAGGCTCTTGACTGGCTGCTCTGTGCATTGAACACAATGTTCTCTGGAGGGTAAAGTCAAGTCCAAGAAAAAGAATTAGTGAAATAATTTTTAAATCATAGCAATTGTCTTAAAATGTCAATTGCAGGGCTGGGAAGATGGCTTAATGGCTGAGAGCACACACTGCTCTTGTAGAGGATCAATCTGAGTTTGGTTCTCTGCACCCACACTGGTGTGACTCACGATCCCTTACAACTCCAGCCTCCTTAGACCCCAGCAATAAGCCTCCTACTTCCACACAGACATAATTAAAAAGTAGTAAAAGCAAATCTTTAAAATGTCAGTTGCTTCAAGGTAAAGGAAAAGGAGAAACGCAAACTGCCAAGAACTTCAATAACGTCGATGTCCCTTTCCTGAGCACGGTGAGCACCCACACAGCTGGGTTAGATGAATTATAGCCAGCCATGGCTTCTGCCCACTCAAACCACGAGTTGATTCGTGGTTTTTAAAATTCCCATTGTTTCGCGCCACGGTTTGTTGTAATTAATTTGTGGGGAAGGTGTTTTATTTCCCTGAATACTATTTTTGAAGGTTTTAGGTGAAGAGAACAGAGGACATATCTGCTGGGAGGGGGCGAGGCAGAGTGGGAGCCACAGTGCCCCGTATCACTGCGTGCCCTGAGGTCAGCATCATCTGCAGAGACGCCTATGAGTTGTAACATACAGAGAAGCAGCCGCCCACAGTGTGCTTTTTATGTGTGCCTGTGACGTGTGGGTACTATTGGAGTGAAATTAGTTATTGCTGTGTCTTGGGATATTTTCTTACTCACCTTTTAAAGACTTAACACTGTGGCCACAATTTATGGGTCAGAGAGGACAGACAGACAGTCAGAATAGATACTTCTCACACCTGGGACTCTTTGAAGTAACAATCTATATGTAATATTTCTAATCTTTTCCCTAGATTTATTTTGTTGTATGTATGAGTGTTTTGCCTACATGTACACATGTATGTGACCACATGTACGCCTTGTGCCCTGGAACTGGAGTCGAGGGCACGTGTGACCTACTACCGTGTGGGTGCTAGTCATCGAACCTGGGTCCTCTGTAAGAACAGCAAGGTCTCTTAACTGTTGAGCCATCTCCCTTGGCTTAACTTGGAACCCAAAACAGCTTTAAAAATGAAGTCTTTTTGGAGATTATTTGACCAGAATTTTACCAAAGTTTTGGCTCTTTGAAAGGCTCCATTTTCACAAGCGTCTTGATGGTCCTGGTTTAATCTTCAGAAGATGCACTGAAGTGTGTGACTGGCACAATGCAGTGTAAGGGGCAGCAGAAACATTCCTATGTAGTGTGGCGAGAGTCTGTGTAGACTGATGTGAGATTGTCGTCCACAAGGCAGCTTGACTGTAGCCCACACTTTCTAAGCTGAAAGCAGTGAGGAACAGAGACCTTAAATATAGTGACTCTATAAAATGTATTTCAATGTCAACAAATGCCTTTTTAGTGGATGAATTGAATGGTAGAGTAGGGAAGTGTCTTAGGGTTTTACTGCTGTGAACAGACACCATGATCAAGGCAACTCTAATAAGGACAGCATTTAATTGGGACTGACTTACAGGTTCAGATGTTCAGTCCATTATCATTAAGGCAGAAACATGGCAGCATCCAGGCAGGCATGGAGGAGCTGAGAGTTCTACATCTTCATCTGAAGGCTGCTAGCAGAATACTAATTTCCAGGTAGCCAGGATGAGGGTCTTAAAGCCCAGACTCACAGTGGCACGCCTACTCCAACAAGGCCACACCCACTCCAGTAAGGCCACACCCACCCATCAAACCACACCCACTCCATCAAGGCCACACCCACCCCAGCAAGGCCACACCTACTCCAACAAGGCCACAGCTCCAAACAGTGCCACTCTCTGGACCAAGCATATACACACCATCACAGGAAGGGTCTAGGAAATCCACATCAAATTTTCTCCTAGGATTAAACCCTCATCCTCTAACTTCTGCATCCCTGTTCCTCTCAAGATGCCCCTGGGTTTCATCTTTTGTTTTAAACTGACACCTGGTTGTCTCTCTACCTTCCCAAATCTCAAAGAATAAAATAAATCATGCTTGCATGGGACAGATGCTGTGGGGTGGATGTTTGTCTCCTTCTGAAACTCAGGTTGAGAATTAACTGCCGTTGTAGTAGGTGAAGCCTTGGGGGAAGGGTGCTGTTAGCTTGTGAACCATTAGTGCTGTTACTGGTGGAACGGACGAGGTGTCTGAAGATTGGCTCTGATGCTTGGCTTCTGTTAGCTGTCTTTCATGAGTACAGTCTCTGGCGGTGCAATGCCCTCTTTCCCATGATGCAATGGGAAGGCTATGTGTAGCCCCTTGATCTTGGATTTCTTGGCCTTTTGAAATGTGAGATTAACTTTTCCTTAGAAATTACCTAGACCATGATATTGTGGTGGCAGCAGAAAGTGGACGGAGGCAGCAGCTGTCTAAACATCTGAAGAGGCCAGTGTGTGCTTCGCCTTTCCCCTGTGGGCTAAAAAGTCTGCTGGGACCCTGACACTTAGGGACTCTTCATGAGAGTTCACAATGCAGCAGGAAGGTATAGGGCTGAATTCCAAGACCACAAATGTAAACGTTGAATGCGCCTCTTGATCATGTGCCCTTGGATGGAGAAGAAGAGACAGGAAAGTAGACAGAAATGATGTCTGGTGTTGTTTGGCTCCACCTTTACCCTACAGTGCTTTCTGGACTGAGGTGATGGATGTAGAAGACAGGGCTGGGGTCAACACAGGCTCCAGGAGAGAACTCAGACTGCTGCACCTCTGTGGATTTATAGCTCCGTCTGTAGGGTTGTAGCTCTGTCTGTAGGGTGGTTGTAGATCCTTCTGTAGGGTGGTTGTAACTCCTTCTGTAGGGTGGTTGTAGTTCCTTCTGTAGTTCTGTAGGGTTGTAGCTCTGTCTGTAGGGTGGTTGTAGCTCCACCTGTAGGGTTGTAGTTCCTTCTGTAGGGTGGTTGTAGTTCCTTCTGTAGGGTTGTAGCTCCTTCTATAGGGTTGTAGCTCCATCTGTAGGGTGGTTGTAGCTCCTTCTGTAGGGTTGTAGCTCCGTCTGTAGGGTGGTTGTAGCTCCTTCTGTAGGGTGGTTGTAGCTCCTTCTGTAGTGTGGTTGTAGCTCCATCTGTTGGGTGGTTGTAGTTCTGTCTGTTGGGTGGTTGTAGCTCCTTCTGTAGGGTTGTTGTAGCTCCTTCTGTAGGGTGGTTGTAGTTCCTTCTGTAGTTCTGTAGGGTTGTAGCTCTGTCTGTAGGGTGGTTGTAGCTCCTTCTGTAGGGTGGTTGTAGCTCCACCTGTAGGGTTGTAGTTCCTTCTGTAGGGTGGTTGTAGTTCCTTCTGTAGGGTGGTTGTAGTTCCTTCTGTAGGGTTGTAGCTCCTTCTGTAGGGTTGTAGCTCCATCTGTAGGGTGGTTGTAGCTCCTTCTGTGGGTTGTAGCTCCGTCTGTAGGGGTGGTTGTAGCTCCTTCTGTAGGGTGGTTGTAGCTCCTTCTGTAGTGTGGTTGTAGCTCCATCTGTTGGGTGGTTGTAGTTCCGTCTGTAGGGTGGTTGTAGCTCCTTCTGTAGGGTTGTTGTAGCTCCTTCTGTAGGGTGGTTGTAGCTCTGTCTGTTGGGTGGTTGTAGCTCCTTCTTTAGGGTTATAGCTCCTTCTGTAGGGTTGTAGCTCCTTCTGTAAGGTGCTGCCTTTACCACCTCAGTGGGCTATGTCATTGTAGGTCACTGGGACCCTTGGTTCCACTTCACTCTGGATCATGACCACAGACCCTCTCCCTTTAACTTTTCCCTAGTCACTGTTCCAAGTTCTCCCACAATGCTGTGTATTTCTCTATACACCAGGAGGCAGGGGTAGAACAGAAGGGTCTTTTATTCTGTTCTTAATGCAAGCTCTTCCTCAAGTCAAATACCACATGCAGCATGGCCTTCTTACTGTTTGATATGCTTGGGAGATTCCCTGGGCTTCCATTGTATCTAACATGGGATCTTGGGGGTACAGGTAAATGGGGTACTTTGCACCTCTTGCTGAAAAGGGTCATGTGTCTCAGCCTGTATTACCTGACAGAGGAGACAGTGGGCTCCTTTTTCTTCCACTTAGCCCCTCACTCTGGGAGGAGCTGGGTGCAGTGTGGTAGCTTTGAAGTTGACAGAGTTTGCTTTATGTTGGTTGCCACAAAGAGAGTGACGAAGTCAGACTCTTGTTCTCCCTCACAGATTAATAGAGGAGAAATAATAACCATCAAGTGGTCACACTAGAGCACTCAAAGGCCTTAGAAGAAATACGCGGCTATCGTAGAGACAGCAAGGAGAGACAAGCCAGTTTTGAAGGATGGGAGGGTAGGGGGTGCTTAGGGAAACTAAACAGGGAGATCAAGAGTTACCAGGCCTTCTGTGGGGGCTGCTTTGGGCTTTTGGGACCAGGTAGTATCTATTGGGTGGGAACTACTTGTAGTAGTGAGAACAGCCACAGTCTTGGGGAGGGCACAGCTGGGTTCCCATAATGCTTTGTGTGTGTGTGTGTGTGTGTGTGTGTGTGTGTGTGTGTGTGTGTGTGCGTGCTGGTAAGTCCTGTGTTGGACTGGGCTCGCCAGACACACCAGGTAGGCAGCACACAGCTGAGGTTTGTGACGCAGCCCCTGCCAAGTCTGGGTGAGTAAGCCAAAGGTGACAGTACATTCAAGACTTAATACTTGGAAGCCATGGGTAAGAAACTGGAAGAATGAGGCTGGGGTCTTCAAGGCTTCTCACCACATTTGCTGTGCAGAGCAAGGCTATGGTCCAAATGCACAAAGCAGAAGGCTTCATGTTCTTGCCATACAAGGCAGCCTCAGTAGTTGTGGCTGTCATCCCACATCCCTAGTCGGTTAAAATCACCAGGCTCTCAATTCTCTATGCAACTGCTGTTAAGCCAGATAGCGTCTGTTGTCTCCTATGGGGGTTTACTTTTTAAATTTACAATCTTATTAAATGTCACCAAGGAGGGAGCTTCCCAAGGAAGGAACTTAGAAATAACAGAAATGGAGAAACATTTCTGGATCAACATAAGGAATAGTGTTACATGCATAGTGGAATCTTCTTAACTGGCTGCTGAAATCTTGATATATGATTTGAACAGCATGCCTGGTCTACTATGAGAGGAAAAGAGCTGGCTCTGATACACATTTCTACATCGCTGCTGTAGAGATGTGTGTGAATAACACTGGACCCTTCACTGTGTATGACTGGGGTGTTGTTTCTTTTCCCAGGAACTCCCCCTGACATGCAGATCCAGAGCACAGTAGGTCTTTCCATCTGTCCCTTCAAATGCTGTATTCCCCATCTGTGCTGGGTGATTCGGATCAACTTGAAACAAACCTATATACTTGGGAAGAGGGATTCTCAACTGAAGAGTTGTCTCCATCAGATTGGCCTGTGGACTTGTCTGGGAGGCTTTTTTGGGGGCGGGGAATTGCTAATTGATATACAAGGGCCGAGCCCATAGTGGGCGGTACCATCCCTATGCATATGGACCTAGGCAAAAAGAAGAAAGTTGTCTGAGTGAGTGAGCTAGGGGCTGTTGTAGAAATATTTAATTGCAAACCAGGGTTTCTTCCCTGCCTTTGACCATGTAGTTCTCGGATAAGAGATACACACAAGCTTTATATTTACAATAAGCCTCAATCAGCATAAGAGCTGGGCGGATCTCAGTCCTCAATGCTATTATGTCTATTTCCCAGTCAATAATCCCATTATATAATTCGCCGTGTTTCGTCTACATGGGAACTGGATTCTCTAACGTCTGGGGCAACCAGGTCTTGGGGGCCTGCACTTGGCATTACAATACATAGCAACAAGGGGTGGGTGGGGTGGGGTGTAAGCCAGTAAGCTATATTCCTCTCTGGTCTCTGCTTCAGTTCCTGCATTGAGGTTCCTGACTTGACTTCTTTTCATAATAGGCTGTAACTTGTAAGCCAAATAAACCTTTTCTTTCCCGCAAAGTTGCTTTTTTTTGTGTTTTATCATAACAACAAAGAAGCAAACTAGGATACTTTGTAATTGAATTTCAACAAGTTGTTGGAAAGGTTTGCTTTCCACAGCAGGAGGGGTGGGCACAGAGAGTGCTGCGTGCCCTGGGGCTTTCCCTGAAGCCCACACTGGAGCATGCTTTCCAGTGACCAAGGGCTGGCAAGTCTCTTTGGGGACCGTGGGCTCAGATGTGTGACTTGCTCTGGGTCATGGGGCAGCGTAAGTGTGTCAGGAACAAAGGCTTGTGACTTCGTACCCACAGGAACTCTTTCCCTGGAGTTTTTCTCTCTTTAAAGCCAACCTCTGTACTTATGAGGTATTGTAGTTTCTATTCTATTGCCGTGGTTTATTAATTTTATTTTTAGTTAGTTCTTTGAGAATTTCATACAATGTTCTATCATGTTCACGGTTCTGCCAACCCTTCCCAGCCACCCTTTCCATATCGAACCAACATTGTGTCCTCTTTCTAAAAATTGTTTAAACACACACATACAGAGAGAGAGAGAGAGAGAGACACAGACAGACAGAGAGACAGAGACAGACAGAGACAGAGACAGACAGAGACAGAGAGACAGAGACAGAAAGACAGAGACAGACACAGAGAGAGACAGAGAGACAGAGAGACAGAGACAGAGACAGAGAGAAAGAGAGCACGAGAGCCCCCATCAGGTGCAATGTGTGTTGTCCAGATACTCTAGTGTGAGCATCCACTTGAATGTGGCCAGCCTATTAGGGGCCACGCACATAAAGGAAACCAACGATTCCTCTGCTATGAGCCATCAGCAGCCAATAGCTCCTGAGCTAGGGGTGGTGCCCACCTGTTTTCCATGCTGGGACTTTTTTCTGGCTTGGGCTTGCAGAGGTCTGGAGCTTGTTTCCCAGCCACTGTGTGTTCGTTTGTGCAACTGCTCTGTTGTGTCCCCAAGCACAGCTTCATTGTAGCCACTTACCAATCTTTTTGTGTGGCATCAGCTCCCTCTTTCTACAGAGTGGCTCTAAACCTAATCACCCTTTAGCAGAGTCCTGAAAAGTGTGCGTGGCAGGGTTGGGGGCGGAGGGAGGCGATGGTTTCAAGTATTCGTGTCTGGCAAAAACACAATGAAGAGGTCAAAAGGAAACATGACAACAGAACAAGGCTGGTGCTCACAGGTCCCAGAAAGGTAAGAGGAGGAAGCTGATAGCAGTCTGCAAGGGATGGGGATATCAGCCAGTGAGCAGAAAGGAAGAGGAGAGGGAGAGGGGAGCCCAGACACAGGAGTCCCAAGGCCCATGGGCCTCAGCCCCATGGCTTCCCTGTGGGAGTCACCGATTGTCTAGTTAAGGAAGCACGTGTGGACAGGGAGCTGTTTGCGAATGGATGAATCATCTTGAGGAGTTTGGGGATTTGGATGGAGGGATATTAGCCATATAAGGTAGAGAACTTTAATCTAGCCTACAGGTGACAGGGCATGACTGAGTTTCAAATAACACACCAGATTAAAAATGATGGCCATGGCTGTGGTCATGACTGGTGACAGGCTTTAAGATACTGAGCAGTTGAAGCACTTCCAGTTCATTCCAGCTCCAGTGGGGAGCCCAGCTTACTGCAGCCGAATGGCCGAGTTCTACTGTAGAACAGAAGAGCGTACAGGAGAATGGCTGGCCGTTCACGGCAGCAAGAGGAAAAGACTCTTTATTATTCTAAGCCTCTGCCATCTCATACCGATGTGTGTGTCCTCACATGCACACCGATCCCTACTGTGCATTGTCATAGGAAGGTCGCTGCAGAACACCTGATGCGGTGTGGCGAAATCTGTCCTCCCAGAGACCCAGCAACCTTTTAAAAAATTGTATTGTATTTTCATTCACTTTACATCCACATCACGCCCTCCCCTCCTCCCTTCCTAGTTCCACCATTACAAATACTCCCCATTGCCCCTTCCCATTTTCCTCAGATAAGGGGCACACCCTTGGGTACCACCCTACCCCGGGGCATCTGGTCCCAGCAGGTCTACGCACTTCCTCTCCCACTGAGACCCAACCAGTCAGTCCAGTTAGTGGAGAAGGAGATCTAAGGGTGGGAGACAGAGATGGAGCGGTCGGTCCCTTGTCTATTTGTTGGGGGACCCACATGAAGACCAAGCTGCATATTTGATACAAATGGGGGGTTCTGCGTCCACCTCCTTCATGCTCCCTGGTTAGTGGCCCAGGCTCCGTAAGCCCCTCTGATCCCAGATTAGTTGACTTTGCCGATCCTTTTGTGGTGTCCTTGACCGTTCCAACTTGATCACCTTTATCCCACACTCTTCCACAAGACTCACGGGACGCTGCCTGATATTTGACTGTGGGACTCTGCATCTGCTCAATCTACTGCTCCGCCTTCTTCTTATTCAGTGATTTATAGACCAGAAAATTGACCTAGACTTGGGGGATCAGCAAAAGATGATGACTTTCTGCCATATTGCTCTCTGTGAAGCCTCTTTCTAAATCCCCGGAGTATTGGTGACTTTCTATTGCTGTGATAAGACTGTTACCAAAAACAATTTATGGAAGAAACTTACAGCGCCAGAGGGAGAGCCACAGTAGTGGGGGAGGCATGGCAGCAGGTAGCTTGAGCAGGAAGCTGAGAGATCACATCTTCAGCTACAAACAAAGCCAAGAGAGCAAACCCGAAGTGGACTTAGACTCCTACTCTCAGGTCACCCCTAGTGATGTACTTCCTCCACCAAGGCTCCACCTCCTCAGGGTCCCACGATCTCTCTCGAAAGTGCCTCCAACTGGGGACCAAGTGTTCAACCACGAATCTGTGGAGGACACCTCTCTCACTCAAAGCCAACAGCACATATGACTTCTGGATACTTAGCAATGGTTCCTCGGTTCTCTGTATTCCAGGGTCTTGTCCTGTCCAAACCTACTTCTATGTCCCTTCTACATCGTCCTGGCTTAGAGGGGGCCAGGACTGTGAAGTTTATTTCTGGGGCAAGTTCCCTGTAGTCCCTGAATTCTTTGCTCTCCTGTCTTGTGTTCCAGTCCCTTGGCCAAAGACTAAGTTGAATCCCAGTGACATTCATCCGGTGCTGACCAAGCCTGCCAATGCTCTAAGCAACTTTGCTGCAGGGTGATTTTTCTTGAGCCTCTTAGTTGTCTTCAGATGTTTTAGACGGGAACTGACACTTAAAAGACTGTGGTAACTGTTGCTGTTTTAGGAGAGAGGCCTCCTCAAATAAAGAAGTCCTGGCTCTTGCTAGGAAACAGTGGACCAGGGCGGTGGGTGCCAAGCACGCCAAGGGGTCTGCAGAGACATACACTGACGGAGTGGATTAGAGTCCCAGGTTGTCTCAATCAGGACTCTTACCTTGATACGTCAGACCTGTCTTGGCTGAACATTGAAACATCCCTGGATGTTTGGATCTCTGGAACTTTCTGAGGTCCTATGTGCGTTGCTACAATGTATCAACTCTTTCCGGGCTAAACGAGATGCCAGTGGGTACTTGTGGCTTTCACACTGAACTTAGCTTCCCATCAAGGGCGGTTAGTTTCTTCTCGCTGACAGACCACAATACAATACAGAAGGAAGAAGTGAGCTCAGCTGTCTTTCCTTGCGGGCATTAGAATGCCAGAGAATCCACATTTACAATATATGTCCCTTGGTAGGTCATTTGCCCAGGTTACCCCAGGTAAAAAATTCACCAGCTGGGTCTGAGCTAAGGGACTATCTCCCTCTACATATTGCTATGCTGGCATTCTTTCCTCCAAGGCAGCAAGTTGGCTCTGCAAACACACTGTGTTAGTCCTGCTTCTTCTGATAAGCAGATGTCAAGGCAGGGTTAAATAAATGTGCAGAGAATTCACCTGGGAACCAGTGATGAATGAATGGGAGCAGCTCATTAGATCGTCGTGCACATGTGATGTCTGTAAAGGGCAGGAAGGGGACTCACTGGGAAGGTTCTCAGATGTGCCTGTGGATCTAAGAAAGATCTGCTACGTCAGTGGAAACTTCTGAGCCAACAGTGCTCCTGGCAGGAGTCTGTGTCTTACTGCAATGTCTGTGTTACAATCTCTGGCATTTTCTGTCTTCCATACCAGAGCAGCCAATGAGAGATGTGTGGTCACAGCTCAGCTATGGTGGTGCCCTAAAGAGGTAACAGCTGATGTCACCATTCAGCTGTGCACCTTATCAAGTGACATATTTTCATGGCCGCCATGAAGAACACTGAGAAGTGCCACTACAATAAAAATTATTTCCAACCCAGAACTTAATACTTAATACTCGTGAGGGTAACATGGAAATTCCCAGATAGCCTACTTTTTTTTTTTTTAAATTTTCTATGAGCCCTTTCTCAGGAAGCTTCTAGAGAATACCTCCCATGTAAAGTCATGAAGACAAAAGGAAGAAGACACAGTGTGCACAGACCATGTGTAAGCTGAGAAGGTGAGGACGACGCGCAGGCTTGTGAGGTGGCCATGCTGTAGGCACAGAGAAGCCAGAGCAGAGAGGGGGATATTCCAGAAGTATGTCTCCATGTGATATGAGCCAGTGGGAGTCTGTGCTAGACAGATGCTGGGGATGGCAAGATCAGTGAACCATGGGCGCAAGGAAAAGCAAGCAAAAGGAAAGCTATGTGACTAGGAACTTCAAACGCTTCAAAACTAAGGAAAACAGACTTCATTACCACACCAGTCATCTGTGACTGATATTTACAATGGTGGAACATTCCTTCACCAGATGCTAGTGAAACCAAGATGCTTGCAAGGCTAATTTGCCAGTGCGAGACGGCTAAACTGTTAGCTTCCATAACAGGAAGCCAGGGATACTCTCTACAAAAGGAGAGTGAGAGTGGTGTAAGTAAAAAAAAAAAGAAAGTCATGGCCGCGTAGTGATTTTTATTTCCTCTAGGGAGGAGGGCTGAGGTGGAGTGCGTGGGACAGAGGGTATAATTCTCTCTAGTTTCTCAAAATTATATTTGACTCTTTAAAAAAAAACGATTAATTTTTATTTTATACCTATGTGTACCTATATGTCTGTAGTCTGTATAGGTACCATGTGCATGCAGGCCAGTAGAGGGCATTTGATCCCCTGGAACTGGAGTTACAGGCAGTTGTGAGCTGCCCTGTGGGTGCTGGGAGTTGAACCTGGGTCCTCTGCAAGATCAGCCAGTGCTCTTAACTGCTGCGCCATCTCTTGAGCCCCAATATTTGACTTTTTAAAGCATGAGCATATATTACTGTCATAAAAATAAAAAGGAAACAGGCATTTTATCACCTCTCTAAAAATTAAGTTGGCCAGTCATAACATGTATAGCATGTTATGTGTAGAGCTCATTTTGAGTCCAGTCTTGGAACATTTCCGTGTTTTCAGAATCGTATCTTGTGAGTTTTCATGTCTGACTACAAACAGTAAGAGAGAAATACCACTGTGCCTGCATCCTGTGGGACCGTGTGAGCCTCCTTAGTGAGGAGAACCCTCTCGTTAGTTAGGGTTTCAAGTATCTATCAGTCTTGTCATTAGGAATCAGCCATTGAATTTTGGTTTAACTGTTGAAAGCTTTCAAGATGCCACTCTTTAAATAGAAACTGTACTATGTGTGTGTGTGTGTGTGTGTGTGTGTGTATCACTTTTCTTCTTTTTATTCATGCAGAGGTTTATGAGCTATAAAGTTACAACACACAAACATATAACCGTTGTGTTTCTGGAGGGGCAACATGATACCATCAAATTATTTGAGGTTAATTTGCCAGATGTATTCTATTCATTTGTGTTGGCCTCCAATTGTTTTTTCCTTTGGTAACAATGTGTTCTTTTTAACTATTACATGACATCTTTTTCACAGGCCTCTAACTATGAGATCTTTAAAATTAAGAAGACTGGGGCTGGAGAGATGGCTCAGGGGTCCAAGAGCACTGGCTGCTCTTGCAGAGGATGGGGATTTGGTTCTTACACCCACATGGCAGCTCACAGGCTGCTGTAACTCCAGTTCCTGGGGATCTTATGTCCCCTTCTGGCCTACTCAGACACTGCATGTACATGGTGTACACACACACACACACACACACACACACACACACACACACACACACACACACACACAAAAACAACATATAAACATACAGGCAAACACTCGTATACACAACACTAAAAGAAACCTGTAGAAAAGAAGATTGTCTTCCTTTAAGTGCCTAGTGATCCTTCAGGGTGTCTGATGGCCGCTGCATTGGTCCAGTGCCAGTTCTGTGAGGCCACTCTTGGAAATGACAGATTTGGAATGGATGCTGATGCCTGATGGACTTGCTGTCTTTGGTTTTTAACTCGGGACCACTGCAGTCCCCTGCTCTAAGGACCACGTATGAGGTTCGGAACCAGTTTGGCGTCCTGTCCCCCACTCAGCTTTTTGGCCCCTCTATGCGCCCTGCTGTTGTGCTGAGGGCGGATCTTACTTTCTTCTCTCTCCCTAAAGCAGTCTTTCTGCCTCACCCTTTAGCCACAGAACCAGAGACCTCAGTACAGAGGGGCATTTAGTTTCAGAAAGCCAAACACCTTAAAAAAAAAAAAAAAAAAAAAAAAGGATTCCATTAAGTTGATAGTGGAAAGTGGATTTATTTACATTTTGACCCCAACAGAGACAGGACAGGAGGATAGAAAAGATTAAAAAAAAAATCTGATTATGCATATGCTAACTCAGCTGTCAGAGCCATGAGATCTCTCCCCAAAAGGCACGCTCCCCTCTAACTCTAACTGGCACCATGGGCTTTACTCTCCTTCTCCCACGGTTGGATTCTGAGGAGGGGGACTTATTTCTGTGAGGTCTGTTGTTTCAATAGTCCGGTCGCTCAAGAAAGGAGCAAGCGTGTTTCTGTTTAGAATACCTCTTCTCCTGTCAGAATACAGCGTCACAAACCTAATTCTGTGCTCACGTGCGGCTTTCTCCATCAGATATGTCCAGACCTCCCCATTTAAAACGGTTTCTCCCAGCAGTTCAGCCTCACAGGAAGTGGAGGAGATCACGGTTTCTGGGACATCACGTGACTTACAGGCGCTGCCGATGACATGCTTCAGAAGAGTCTCACTGGACTTTGCTTTCTCAGCTTCTGGGTAGATGACTCAACTGGAGCCACTTTTAAAACAGAAAACAAATCCCTCTGGGATGAGAGTGGCTCCCGAGAATACAACCCAAGGTTTCTTGTCAAGCCCTCCGAGGAGACGCCAATTCTTTGTATGTAATGACTGTTCAACACTGTGAAGCCGGGAAGCTCATGACCTATTATTAAATTCATGGAATGAATGTTTGTAAATGAATCTGGGCAAAGCCCAGGGACACCAAGAACTCTTTCTTTTAATGATACAAATAGCCTTCGGGGGTTATTTCTAATCACAAAGGCTGGTCGCGAGGAACATTTCTTAGGTTTGAATGTGCGGCAGAGGTGTTGGCTGCCACGGGGGCTGAGGCCTCAGAGCAGGCATGCCTGGTCAGTCGGATTCTCTGATTCTCCAGAGGTGCTATTTGCCATAGGCGGGGAGTTGAAAATCTCTGAGGAAGGCGGACAATGAGAGTGATCGAAGTGCTACTGGTAGGGGTACACGTGGAGCGCCCCCTACAGAGATATAAATAAAAAGGTTAAACCACACCATAGCAGTGAAAGGACAATAAGACTGGTGGGTGACACCAGGAAATCACACATTTCTTTGGCACACCAGGTCTTTATGTTCGTGTAGGTTGATGTCTATACGAAGGTGAGGGCTGGCACCATGTTAGGTCAAGGCCATGATTGGACAGTAAAAACATAAGGTGGGGACAAAGCTTTTGTAAGGAGAGAAGGAGAAGGAAGGAGAATCAAGATGGAGACGGAGAAGGATGACCCTGATCCAGGTGGTCTTGAATTGCTGAGGTAGCTGGGATGGATTTCTGTAGGCAAATTTATCTTATCTAGGTGGGTGGTTTATATCCTTATCAATTGGTTTTGGGTTTATTGTGGGGATGTATTGTGGATTGAGAATTTAACATATAAATCTGATTGTTGGGTTGCAGTTTGTTGAGTCTTGATTGGGAGTTTATACCATAACTATTAGGGAGAGGATGTTGAGAATGTAAACAGAGCAGCGGCAGAGAGTTACGAGAGGGTAGCCACCGCCGGGACCACAGGGTGGATGCTGGGAATGTGCGCAGAGTCCACAGTAAGAGAACTGCGAGATAGGCTACCCGCCTTGGGAACTAGATGGGGAGAGATTGCTGCTGGGCTCAGAGAGTAGCTATAGAGGTGGGCTGGAGCTGTGAGTGAGGGCAGGGTGCCACATTGGAACGACTCACAAAGCACCCAGGTCAGAGAGTACTTGGGGGCAGCGTGGAGCCACTGAGATAAATTAGCGCTCGTTCCGATGGCTCCACCGGAACCGGAACTAGGGAGAGCGCGACCCCCAGGGTAACCCCCAGGGTATGTGTGGGAACGGGTTGCGCCATGCACCTGATGTGCTCTAATGCTCTCCGTAATCCACATTCGTAGTGTTCGTTGGTGCCTGCCCCTCCTCTTGCTTAGAGAACGGAGAAGGTCCCAGAGGTAGGGCAGCTGCCATTGTATAAACTGAGTGCTCACGCTCTGCTCTTCTCATCCCTTCTCTTTCCGGGGTCAGAGTCACCAAGGCCACCCTGGGAGCAACTCCGCAGCCTGTCTCCTAAATAACTTCCCACCACAAATTGGTAAATGGGGAGAGGGCAGACATTACTTTTCCCTAACCACGAATCCATGCAGCACGCTGTTTTTCTGTAGGCTTACCCTGCCGGTTGATGTAGAAACACATCCATGTGCCGTCTTCACCCCTTTGAGTTGAAGTGTTCTCTCCTGTGAGTGGAAGGGAGTTACTTAAAAAGCAAGTGAGCCTCTGGTCTGATCACCAGAAGGCTCAGCGGATCCCAGCTGGAGAAGCTGGTGAGAAAGGAGAGCATTTAGAAAGGAGAGAATTTAGAAAGTTATGGGAGAAAAACGTTTGTCTCAGCCTTGCTGAAAAAACGAAGGGGAACTGCTCGATGAGGGTGTTGCCGATGGTACTGATGATAGATATTGACGTCAAAGATCTTGTGATGACCTTCAGATGACCTTTATCTCAGCACTTACAGTCCTGTCTCAGTCCTGCATCCGGCCGTGTGCCTCCCGCTCTGGTCCTTTATGGTCTTCTGGTATGGTTCCCTCCAGTTCATGGTTGACTGGCATTAGAAACATTGAGGTACAGCCTGAGATGCGGGCACTCCTCCACGACTCCAGTAATGACAGTGGGCTCGCCATTCTGGCCACGAGCTGGGATATTTTATTAACAATTTAACGTTAGTGATTTGAAAATGATTTAAGTTATTTATTTATTTTTTTAATGTATGCGGATCTTGCCTGCGTGTTTGTCTGTGCATCATATGCATGCAGTGCCTGAGGAGGCCAGAGAGACTGTCGGATCCCCTGGAACGGGAGTTACAGATGATCAGGAGCTGCATGTGGGTGCTGGGAACAGAAACCAAGTCTTCTCTAAGACCACCCGGCCGTCTCTTTAGGCCCTAGAAGGATTTTTGCAGCAATGTGACTTAGTATTAAGTAGAATGATTTAACAAATGTCAAGTTCTGCACACTGTGACCTATGAAGTTAATTTTCCCTTTTTGAAGAAATCTTTAAATTATTATTTTATTTATTTATTTATTTATTTTGAGATAGCTTTACTATCTAGTTCTGCTTGTCCTGGAACTCCCTGGAGACCAGGTTGGCCTCGAATTCAGAGATCTGCCTTCCTCTGCCTCCCAAGTGCTGGGATTAAAGGCATGCGCCGCTATACCTGGCTTCCTTTGAAGAATTTTAAAGCAAGTGAAAAAGACCTTTTATGTAGCCCACTTGGCAAAGCCAAGACAAGATGATTCCAAGCGACAAAGATCCAAAGGCACAGCTTGATTTAAAAACCCGTCCTGGCTTTCATTACAGTGAGTTGCTAGAACATGCCTTTAACTGAATCAGACCTACCGGTAAATATGTAAGTATATGCAAATCAGGTGAGCCAGGGCTGGGATCAGCTGGAGGAGAAGATGGGCTTTTTGAGAAAGAATTAGAACTGAGCAAGAGTTTCAAGGACCCGATGCTTCAGGATGTTACCTGCCTGTGGTCAGTAGCATAAAAACACTGTCTGTCTTCTACAAATGAATACACTTGCATAGCACATGCACCGTTCACACCCAGACACACCCACAGACATTTCGTGATTCCTGTGAAAATACCAGGATAAGTGCAGCACAGGAGGATGAGACTCGTGGAGCAGAGCCGAGTTTGTCTGAGACAATCGCATCCTGCATCAGGTGGGTGAAGCCACGTGAGATGCTTGCTGGGTCCTACCCTGCCTCCCGAGTGGTACTCGCTGGAAAGTGTAGGAGCGACGTTCTTCCCATCCTCTGTGTCAAGCTGCCTCTCAAAGGTCCTTCCAACAGCTGCCACCTTAGTGAGGACTGTGCAGTGTCTACATTTTGGAGAAAAGAAGTCATTCCAGCTTCTAGCTGTTCACATTTTAATCTATTCTGCTGCAGATGGTTTGAGCATTAAGACTCTAGTCATCCTGTCAGAACCTCAGCTCATCTCTTGGTACTCCAGTCAAACCCCCATCACTTCATACTAAAAACCTTTTATGCCAGGTCTGTGGGTGCACACCTTTGATCCCAGAGCTTGGGAGGCAGAAGCAGGAGTTCCAGGACAGCCAGGGCTACCCCGGGAGAACCTGTGTCCAAAAACCCAAACAAAACTGACATTTTAAGTATATAAGCAAACAAATACCTACTTGTATTCAGCTCCCATGGTCTCTTTTATAAACTTATCTTCCCAAAGCAGTAAACTATTCATCTTTTATGCTAGGTATGTAGGTAGCATTATTTTCAGAGCATTCCAGGTACATTTTCAGATCTGTGCCTTCAATCTATAATATCTAATCATGATATCAATGCAGAAGATATTGAAAAGATTTTGGTTTTGCTCCTAACCTGTCTTCCTAGAAGGTGGCATGGCCTTCAGAAGAGATTCCAGTTGGTTGACTTAAGATCTTTTTTTTTTTTTTTCTTCTTATTTATATTTCGGGGTGGGGGGAGAGGTCCAAGTTATTTGGTAAAATACCAAACCTGGTCAAAAGAGATCACTTTGTAGACAATAAACCAGAACCACCAGTCCTCATTCTTCCTAAGGCTAAGATTTTTCAATACAGTTTGTCATGTTGTTGAGACACCCCGCCCAGCCATAAAATTATCTTGGTTGCTACTTCATAATAGTCATTTTGCTACTGTTGTGACATAAATATTATAATGTCAATATCTGATATTCATGACATCTGAGGTATGACTCTCCCTTTGGAGTCGTGACCCACAGAACTGCCGCACTACACATCCAGTGTTAATGATGTAGGAATTCTGAGGACAGATTAAGCGTTTTAAACTATGCTACTCTCCAGACATTGTAAGGTTAAAATGTATGAAGTTGTTTTTCACACTTGTGAGAGTTAGGGGTGACCATAAGGTGTAGGAAGGGGAGATTAGTGATTCGATAATTGCTGAATGGTAAGGATTTAATTAAGTTGACTGATCCAAGGCTTCCGGCGCCACCATCAGAGAAGATGAGCACCGTCGCAGAGACACAGAGTGGTGGATAATTTGCAGAGGAAATTCTATAACCCTGGAAGTCCGGGCTGTTTTAAAATATTTTTTCTCATACAGTGAACAATATGTACTTATTACAGAACAGACAGAACAATCAGACAAATAGGAGAGAATTAACAATGTCTCCAATCTCTCTAGGGGAGACGATAGGTATTAGTCATGCCCTTGGTACAAATCTTTAAAATGCTGTCCTGGTTGTTGGCTGTTTTTATTTTGTTCATTGTTTTGTTGTTTTGTTTGTCTGTTTTTTGCTACCTGGGCATGTGAGCATCATCTGAGAAGAGGGAGATTCAGATAACATATTCCCCATAAGACTGGCCTGAAGGTAATTTTGTGCAGTACCGTCTTGGCTAAGGTTTTATGTGGGCGAGTCCAGCCCATGGTCCAGCAGTGTCCCCGTGGGTTGTATCAAGGAGGTAGACAGAAGAAGCCAGGGGGAGCAAGCCAGTAAGCACATTCCTCCACGGTCTCTGCTTCAGTTCCTGCTTGAGTTTATCGCCCAGACTTCCCTTGATGATGGAAGGTGTGTGACCTGAGGTATAAGCTGAAACGAACCCTCTTCTCCAAAAGTTACTTTTGTCATGGTCTTTATCACAGCATGCCCTGTGTATAATGGTTTTCTGTATGTGTATGGTCCCATGAGCTAACTAACAGTCTACATGATTATCTGTAGTTAAGCAGATGTCTTGGCTTCCCTCAGTGAACGACTGTGAAAGGGATATGTAAGCCAAATAAATTCTTTCCTCCCCGGGGTTGCTTTCAGTCCTGGTGTCTTTATCATAGCAATGAAAAGAAAAGACCAAACCAAGTCCTAAGAAGAGGACTGGGTGATGTAGTCAGTAAGGGACTTGCTTGAGTTTGGTCTATAGAACCCAAAAGGTCACGCTTTTGTAATCTCAGCACCAAAGAGGCAGACACAGGCTGGTTCCTGGGGCTCGCTGGCCCAGCCACCTTAGCATAATTGGTGGGTTCCAGGCCAATGACAGACACTGTCTCAAAAAACAATGCAGAAAGCTCCTTAGGAATGATACCAGAGGTAGACAGACAGACAGACACATACACACAGACACACACATACAGACACACATACACACAGACACACACAGATAACACACACAAACACACATACAGACACACAGAAAGACATACATACTATACAGACACAAGTATACACAGAGACACATATACACATACATAGACACACAGACACACACAGAGACACACACACATATACATACAGAGACACACACACACATATACATACAGAGACACACACACATATACATACAGAGACACACACACAGATACAGACATACACAGATACACAAACTACACATAGACACAGACACACATACATACACACACAGATACACACACAGACAGACACACATACAGATACACAGAAACACACAGACACACAGAAACACAGACACAGACATACACAGACACACAGTTACACACACACACACACACACACACACACACACACACACACACACACACACACGTTCCGTTGAAGGCATCCTGGGTACCATGAGTCTATTTTGTCTGTCTACCTGAGCGTCAGGTTAGACTCTGTTTGCCTCTTCAGGAACTCTGTGGAGAAGGCTGGTTGTTTTGTGGATGGAAAATGCAGAAGGGTTATTTTGGGGAAATCATTAGATGAGTGCTTTGTGAGAGAACTTATTGAAATTCTGTTAAGGAGCCGCGGTTTATAATCTGCAGAATTGTGCTGATACAAACAAGAGGATAATTTGGTCTGTAAACATGGCATTAGGCCAGCCGGCTGGCTTGTGTAACAGCTCAGCACAGAGGTGACCTTGACAAAGTCCTCAAGCTGCATTGTTCTTACAGTCGAGGGGAAGGAAGCCAGAAAAGAAAGAAAACAAAAGACAGAAAAGCCCCATTTCGCTTTAAATGTTCCAATCCTTTGTCTTTTTAAGAAGTCCACCTCTGAGACCTTACGTCGTGACTCTTGGGTATGGAGTGACACACACAGGTACCTGAATTATTTTCTATTTATGGGCTGCACTTCAATTCTTTCACTGTTGGTCTCGGTTAATTTAATTAAGATTTTAATTTAACTTTCACAGGATTAAATTAATCTTCTAAGAATTACTCCATTTTAATTTTTTTTTGTAATCTAAGGAATAGTCACAATAAAGTGACCTCCTGGGTGTAGCCCCTGGGATGTGTATGTGTGAGTGCTAACATTCCCAGGGCTGGTTTAGTTTGCTCAAGCACCCAGTTTCCTAACGCTTGAGACAGTGGCTCCATGACTTGAAGAGAATGCGACCTCCTTGATTGGGGGACGTTTGTGTTGTCTGTGATTCCTTTCCCCTCTTACACTCCACGTGAAGCATCAAGTACACGACAGGCCATACCAGTCCGCATCAGTGCCTGGCCTCTTGCCAGCATCTCCTCGTCCAACCTCACACTTCACCCGGACCAATGGTCCAAACCGCCATCTTCTTTCTCCTGGCAACATCATTACTGCAGTAGCTGCCTAACTGCTCTCTGGGATCCCTGTTGATTCCCACCCCATACCTCACATCCAGTTATCTTTCAAACGCATAAGCCAAATGACATTATGAATATGGTTGAAGAGTAAACATGTGGTGCTTACTAGCTGACAGTCAAGTGGCTGAGTGAGAAGTCGTTCAGATCCTGCAGTTTGTGACATTTTTGTATGTGTTGTTGTAAAAATATAAAAATAAAAAAGGTATAGTTTATCTTTTACCCCACAAGGTCCCACACCGAGGTGCCCCAAGATATCTGCTAGATATCTTGGCGGAAACATCCTAATTCCTCGGCGGCCCACTGTCTCCAGCCGCACACTTTCCTACACTCAAACCGTCACGTAAAAGAACACACAACACAATAATATTAGATCCAATTGATAAGATATGATTGCCCACTTAAACATACAAAGCCCAGTACCATCCATCCCTTAGGAACATTGATAACAACCTGTAAATACACAGAGCGGAATCTTAACATCACCTGCCATCTTGTCCTGCCACGGCTTCTCTCTCTCCCTCTCTTCTGTCTCCTCCTTTCCGTTCCAGTCTCCTCCTCTTCCTCCAAACTTCTCTCCCGCCCATCCTTCCTTCTCATCCAATGACAGGCCTCCTTCTATCTTGTGCCTGCCTCACCTGTGACATAAGCCTACATATATGTATAATGAGATGTCTTGGGATGGGTCCCAAGTCAACACAGAATTCATGTACGTACTGTGTGCAGGATATTTCTTCAGGCAGAAACCAGTATTGGCTGGTTTTTACAGGGTATCTTCATTTCATTAGGAACCCTGACATTAAGACCAAGGGCCTTTCCCACTTGTGGTGGTTGTATTGGGTCTCAATAAATGTTGAATTTTAGAGCATTTTGGAGTTAGGGTTTGGGGCAGGGGTGGGGGTGGAGCAAGGCATATTCAACCAGTATCAACTCGTTTAACTCTCCTAAGGATGGGAATATAAAATATTGTTGCTATCCCTGTTTTAAGTAGAACAGAGAACAGAGAAACAGAGTTGATACCCAAGTTTTTTCTGTGGTGGCAGGGTTGGAAGGGTGCAGAGTTAGAACAGCTCATATAATCGGTCAACTCTGTCTGCATGGCCTGCTGTCATCCTCCGAGCCCTGCTGTACTTAACGACTCTCCCTTGTTCTTTATGGATTGGATCTCTCCTCAAACAATGCCTCTGCCAACAGTTACTTCCTATCTAACTGCAGCCCCCACCCAACCCTACCATCTGCTAACCCCTCTCTTTATCCATCTCTTCCTCCCCGGGATAAAAGCTCCAGGAGAAGAAGGCACTATCTTTCCCATCTCTCAGCAAAATAGCAGAATGTAATATTTGTTGCTCAAATGAGTGAGTGTTGACTACTGTACGAAGTGGAAATTTCTGGTCATGTTGTGTGACACAGACTCATGTGTGTTTTGCTGAAGCAGACCCGTGAGAGGATTCACGATGCTTGGAGAAGAGTGTAATAGGTAGGACCCCACAGACAGTGATGGGATGCTCTACATAGCTAGCCACGCAATGCTTCGAGTCTTTGAGGGTCTTCACTTCGGGGAGAGAAGCTTGGCAGAGAACTCCTGGCATTCCAGCTGCTTCTGCTCATTCCTGGCTGACTCATGCTCATTTGGCAGAGGCCTGGCTGTTTCTGCTGGACTGCACTGCCAATGCTGATCCAAGTTTGGTGACACTACTGAACTGGATACTGGTATCCTGACAATGGAGATTGGGATCGCCCCCATAGAACTGCTTCTAAACAGGTCCACATCCCCACTGTCCTATTACCCATCTTTTCTCCCCTACCTTCGGATGATGGGCAAGAGGAAGTGTTGAAACCTTTGAGAACCCTTATTAAAGTAGGTTTTGAAAAATCTAGGCCTACACCTGTAATTAACAAAGTAACTGATTTGCACAGTTAAATTTATGTTTCAGAGTATAGTGGATTGAAAAGGTCTGGCCCCCATAGACTCATGTATTTGAATTCTTGATCCACAAGGAGTGACATTATTAGGAAGTGTGTCTTTGTTAGGTGTGGTTGTGTTGGAGGAAATGTGTCACTGTTGGGGTGGGCTTTGAGGTCCTAGGCTTAAGATCCATCCAGTGCAGAAAAGCCAGTCTTCTCCTGGCTGCCTTTGGATCAAGATGTAGAGCTCTCAGTTCCTTCTCCAGCACCACGTCTTCCTGGACACTATCATGCTTCCTGCCATGATGGTAATGGACTGAACCTCTGAACCTGTAAGCCAGCCCCAATTAAATGTTGTCCTTTTTAAAAAGTTACCTTGGTCATGGTGTCTCTTCACAGCAATGAAACCCTAAGGCACAGAGAAAAACCAGTGTTTCTTGTCATATCAGTCCTACATAACTACAACTCTGAGTATCTTTATGACTAGTAATATACTCACAGTCTGCTTCTCAATGAGTCTTTTGTGTTTTACTGCACAATCCTCTGAGTTTTGGCAAGTCCATGTGTGATGCCTAATCTTGTTTGTCAACTGAATACCCCTGGGAAGAGGGAACCTCAGTTAGGGGGTTGCCTTCATCAGATGACTCGTGGCCTTGTCTGTGTGGCATTGCTTCACTGATACATGAAGGCCCAGTGCATGATGGGCAGCATGGTCTCTGGGAAGGTAGACCTGGGCTGTATCAAAAAGATCACCGAGTCTTCTCTGTGGTCTTTTTGCTTCAGTTCTTGCCTCCCTCAGTAATGGGCTGTAAACTGAGAGCCAAATGAACCCTTTCCTTCCCGGGGTTGCTTTTGGTTGGTGTTTTGCCACTACAACAGAGAGGCAAGCTAGGACAATGCCCATCTGTGTGACAAGTCCTGCTAGAGAGGTACAGAACCCGCCATATAAAACTACCATATAAAACTTCCTGTAACTCCTCAGCGGCCCTCCCCCTCCACTGACAACCACTGGTCTGCTTCTGGTCATTAGATACTAATGAGGAGGCTTACAAATGGAGTTCCCCAGCTATGTGAGGGCGCTTTGTGTCCTTGCTCTAGATGATAACTTTTAGACCAATCTGTTTCATTGCAGAAAAGGGTGGTTCATTTTGTTTCTTGTTTGTCTCCCAGATTAAACCTAGGTCCTTTCACGAGCAAGAGAGCGTTGGACTACTGAGCTGTGTCTTCAGTGTGGCTTTTCTCCCTCCCTCCCCATCCCTCTCTACAGCCCAGGCAGCCCTGGTTTAGTTTTACTTTTTTTTTTAGCTGGTAGACAGCTGCTACAGATTGTGAAATATTGCACTCGGTGAAAGGAGGCGTATCATCTCTAAAACATGAGAAACAAGCAAATTTACTTCGTTGAATGGTTTGCTGAACTTGGGGGATGGGTGAGGAGACCGTTCTTGGATGACTGAGCTGAGACAAACCAGAAGAATATTGGAGGAAAATAAAGAGGGTGTTTGGCGTGGTGAGCGGAAGGTCCTCTGGCTCATGCGGAGAGAGGAAAATTGGATCAGCGGTTTTGGAAACTACACAGAATCAAGCAGCAAATGGGAATAGAGTTTTCCAAATGCGTGTTGGGGGAATAAAAAGCTAACAGATAGCCCTTGTATCTGTAGGACAAATATGAAGAATTCATCAAGGAGTTCGAAGGTAAAGAGGAAATAAAACCCAGATTAGCTCCCATGTTTGTTAAGTGAAAAGGAAGCAGATGAGCCATCAGGGTCAGCTGGGATTTCTGGAAGCACAGAGTTGGCTGTGTTAAGCCGTTTTACAAGGGACTCCTGGCCCAGTCTTACCGGCCCATGTCTTCACAGCTGTATTTGGTTGTCTCTTGTTCCTGGCTTGACCCTCACACTTTCAAGGAGCCAGCACTGTCTCGGTGCTCTGAATGGCGGGCCAAGATGCTAAGGTTTATCTTTCAGTTTCTTGGACTGATTCACAGGGAAAACAAAAGTGAGAGCATGTGTTAGAATTTTGGGGGGTGACAGACAAATGAGAAATAACCAGTTTGACCCCAACAACTGGAGTCTATTTGGAAACTCCCAGTCTCTTAGGATAAATCACATAATCCTATTTGGAAATTCCTGGTACGGCCACAGATGGGAGATTGGTTCTTTTTTTTTCCTCAAGCCCACAAATTTAAAAAAAAAAAAGCACATAATCCAAAGATAACAGTAAGCTATTCTAACAAATTCTTATTTTATTAATTTTCCCAAGGTGAACCGTAACTATCCACTGAATACAATGATTTTACATTTTTCCACTGGCTGCTAAGACACACTGGCAATCTCTCAGGTCATGGTGGCAGCTCTCTGCAAGGTGGCCTTCCTTGAAATAACTCATTGGCTTAGCTGATTGTGGCGTTATAGGCTAGTCACTGTGTAGGTCAGATGGAAACCAGGCATCAGTGGGGCTGGGAATCCGGTAAATGTCACATGCTTTCTCACAATCAGGGAGAAAGTCACCATTTTTTTTTCCTCCGTAGGCTCACGCCAAAGTCTGGCACCTCTACAACACCTCCTTCCGCCCCACTCAGGGAGGCCGGGTGTCCATCGCCTTAGGTTCCCATTGGATCACCCCTCGAAGGATGACTGACCATCACATCAGAGAGTGTCAGAAGTCTCTTGACTTCGTGCTAGGCTGGTTTGCCAAGCCCATATTTATCGATGGCAACTACCCAGAGAGTATGAAGAACAACCTCTCATCCCTGCTGCCCGATTTTACTGAATCCGAGAAGAGATTCATCAGGGGAACAGCTGACTTCTTTGCTCTCTCCTTCGGACCAACCTTGAGCTTTCAACTACTAGACCCCAGCATGAAGTTCCGCCAGCTGGAGTCTCCCAGCCTGAGGCAGCTTCTGTCTTGGATAGATCTGGAGTATAACCACCCTCAGATATTTATTGTGGAAAATGGCTGGTTTGTCTCGGGTACCACCAGAAGAGATGATGCCAAATACATGTATTATCTCAAGAAGTTCATAATGGAAACCTTAAAAGGTAAGCTCTCAAGTAAAATTCCCATTTTTTTTTGCCAAAATTCACACATGCATACTCCCACATACACACCCACCCACACACATACCACATATATCATACTGTACACACACATTATGCATATATATGTATCATATACACACCATACCATATACACATACACAAAATCACATATTAAACACACACATCATATATCACACACATCATATATAACATGTGCCACACATCTCATACACGGGGACACACACACACACACACACACACAACATACCACATACACCTTTTAAGACTACCTGCAAAATGTGGGTATATGATTTTTGTCACAATTTAAGCGGTGCGGAGAATCTATTATGTAACCCTGCTTTTTTTTTGAACCCTTCAGAAACTTAATTTTCGAAGTTTCATAAAAGGAATTTTGATAATCTGCTGAAAACAAGATGAATATTTAGAATCAGTGGATTCACAGTCTCTCAGATACATTATTATATCATATAATACAGTATTAAAAACCTCAGATTATCGAGCCCTCTTTATATATTCCTAGCTCATTTGTTTCAGCGGAATAACATGCTTTTCCTTTAATTTTTTTTATTCTTCGAAATTGCCATACATTTATACAATGCATGTTGATCATTTGTAACCACAACTAGCTCCCTCTTTCAATAAAACACTTTTTTTTAAAGCAAAAGGAATATTCATATGACCTAGATAAATTGAGCTTTAAAGACTACGGAAGTGGGTCAGGTATACAGTATTTACTGGCAACCCAAGGCCCTTGGCCCCATCCACAGCACAAGAAAAAAAAGAAGACACGGTCACGATGTTAGGTCCCCAGGTTAGGAACAAGTCACCCTAGCACCCCTGGTACTGAGAAACTGCTAGGGCCTTTTGTAAACCAGAAAAAAAAAAGTTTTACCAAACAAGAAGCATTACATCTGACTTGTTTCTGTATCTTTTTTTTTTTTTTTGAGATTTCATTTTTATTTTACGTATGTGAGTTTTTGCCTGCATGTGTGTATGCGATGCCCACAGAGGCCAGAAGAGGGCGTTGGATCCCGTGCACTGGTTACAGTTGCGAGCCACCACGTGGATGCTGGGAACCAAACCTGGGTCCTCTGGAAGATCAGCCAGTGCTTTTAACCACTGGGCCATCTCTCCAGCCCCTTGCCTTGTTTCTTTAAGTGGAAAACCCCTCTCTGCTCTTGAATCACACAAAGCCCAGTGGGGGATGACACCGCTCTTGTCCTCTCTTCCTTCTGCAGCCATCAGGCTGGATGGGGTCGACGTCATTGGGTACACCGCATGGTCCCTCATGGATGGTTTCGAGTGGCACAGGGGCTACAGCATCCGACGAGGACTCTTCTATGTCGACTTTCTGAGTCAGGACAAGGAGTTGTTGCCCAAGTCTTCGGCCTTGTTCTACCAAAAGCTGATAGAGAACAATGGCTTCCCTCCTTTACCTGAGAACCAGCCCCTTGAAGGGACCTTTCCCTGTGACTTTGCTTGGGGAGTTGTTGACAACTACATTCAAGTAAGTCAGTTGACAAAGCCCGTCAGCAGTATCAGCAGGTCTCCTGCTTCCTCGCCAGGTTCTTGCCAGGGCGGCGCAGCATCAGGAACTTTGAGCCAAACAGGGTTCCCTAGAGAGCTTATGAACTACATAGTCCAGCATGCTTCAGTCTTCAAACGTCTTTCACTCTACACCTTGCGCTTTCTATTAGATCCAAGGGCAAACAGAATCAAAACATGAATATGTAAGCTCTGTTAAGACAATACACCCCTTTAGGGTTATGGTTGAAATCCCTGCTCAGGAAGTTAAGTTTCTCATAAATAAGATTCAACACAGAAGTCCAGAGAGTCTCAGGGAAGCCGCTGAGAACGTGGCTGGAGCGTTTAACAGATCCCTCCTCACCGGAAATGCCCCGCTCCGGGCTCGTAGAAAACACCTTGAGAAAGCAGACCACAGCTTCAACGATTTATTGATAGCACTGTGGTGCTCCAAAATGATCAATTAGTACTTATTGAGCATCAACTGTGTAGGAAGTCCTCAAAACCGTTTTTTAGTTTCCCTGATTTTAATTTTTTTTTTAAGATTTGTTTATTTTATTCATGAGTACACTGTAACTGTCTGACACACCAGAAGATATCAGATTCCATTACAGATGGTTGTGAGCCACCATGTGGTTGCTGGGATTTGAACTCAGGACCTCTGGAAGAGCAGTCAGTGCTCTTAACCGCTGAGCCATCTCTCCAGCCCCAGTTTCCCTGATTTTAAAGTGACTTTGTTTCTTGGGGTTTGACTGAATAATTTAAGTAAGCACTTGATGGCTGCCTATTGTGTACAAAACCTTGTGTGCGTTGCTGGGTTACCCTTGTGACGAAGACAAAAGTCATGGCTGAAAGATGCTATCTCTGACCCTCCCCAACCTCTGCTCTGACATCCTTCCTGTCCTTAGATGTTCCTGAGCTGTGAGTTTCTACATTAACCACTGTTCACTGCACCAAGAATTTTCTTTTTTTAAACCCTAAAGTTTCTCTTTCTCCCTCCTGGTTAGTGCTCCGTAATCAAGTGTTATGGCTTACATTTTACCCAAATAATTAAAAATATCCCCCTAAGCCGGGTGACGGTGGTGCACGCCTTAACCGCAGCACTCAGGAGGCAGAGGCAGGTGGATCTCTGAGTTTGAGGCCAGCCTGGTCTACAGAGTGAGTTTCAAGATAGCCAGTGCTGCACAGAGAAACTCTGTCTTGAAAGACAAAAACCAAAGCAGTGTGTGTGTGTGTGTGTGTGTGTGTGTGTGTGTGTCCCTAGCTACACGCCATCTGTTAGAAGTTTGTAGCTGGGCACATTCACATGGGGGAGGGGGTGTGTGTCACTTTGCTCAGACTCAGTGTCCCAGCTCCTGAGTTTGCTCAGAACTCCTGATGCTGTTGGTTGACCAAAGTCAAGCAGATTACAAACAACATGGAGCGACACTGTTGTCCAGTCCTGTGAGGAGAAACTTTTATCAATAACAAATTAAATATGTGTTTGGCACTCATCCTTCCTCAAAGTAAAAAACTTTTTAGTCGAACCTAAGGCAGTAAGTCTCTAAATTAGGTGGACTTTTGCCTGCCCACTCATTTCTACGGCTTTCCTAGTTTAGAGAACTGACCCCACTACCCCGAATCTTACAGGGTCTTTCATATTTTGTTTTTAGTTAGACTCAGTAGAAACCGTTATTCTGGGGTGGCTCTGGTAAAGAGGTTACGAATTTAGTCCGTTCAGAGTTGAATAAAAATAGTCCGAAAGAGTTCTGAAGACGTGGACCTTAAAAGACCACGCGGCAGGTGGGTATTTTCTCTTGTGGAGCTGAGGCTGTGAAACATTTGTAGGCGTTTGGCGGGGCCTTCTGACCCATTCCCTCAGCGTCAGGATGAGTCATGGTCTCCAGAGGGCAGTTCCCCTCAGACCCTTTTTGTATTTATTTTGGATTGCTGCCTCTTGGAGAACAACACACCCACACCTGACAAAACCTGGGCCAGAGATTCAAGAACCGGGTTCGCCAGACCCCCTTCCTTCATGGGCAGGGCAGACGAAGGCGCCTGTTCTCACAGGACTATTTCAGAGCAAAACCCAGCTTTGACGCTGTGAGGTGGGTTGACCCTTTCTGTGTGAGCCACAAGATTATCTGAGGCTCCCTGAACACTTGACCTACATTTCCTAGAGTTTTCATTTCTGGAGGCTTCTTCATGGCTGAGAAGAGTTGTTAACATTGTTACAGAAAAGTAATTTAGACCCTAAAACCACACTTTAAAAGTCCCCTTGTGGATCAACGATGGTCTTATCTCTTTTCACACTTTTAAATCCTGACATTAGGTTATCAAAGTTTTGGTTTGGGGTTGTTTTGGATTGGGTTGGTGGTGATGATGGGTTTCTTGTTTGTTTGTTTGTTTGTTTGTTTGTTTTGGAAGTTTCTCTGCACAGCCCTGGCTGTCCTAGAACTCACTCTGTAGACCAGGCTGACCTTGAACTCTGCCTCCAGAGTGCTGAGATTAAAGGCGTGTGCCACCCCTGCCCAGCTGTGTTATCTAAGCTTTTTCACCATCTCTCAAGCCAACGAAAGGCAACAGTTACACACACACATACCACACACATATTTGACACCCAGAACAAACCTGGATACAGATCGTAATTTTAACAAGCTCAATTTAGTAGCACGTGTCAACTTATTTTTCTGATTTTAAACTACTCATTGGAAAAGTTTCTTCATTTATTCATTTTTTAAACAAATCTGTTTTTGTTTGCTTAAACGCAGTCTTAGGACTGGAGAGATGGCTCACTGGTTAAAAGCACTGGATGCCTTTGCAGAGGATCCTGATTTGATTCCCAGCACCCCCTTGGTGACTCAGAACTGTTTGTAATTCCAGTTCCAGAGGCTCTGACGCCCTCTTCTGGCCTCTACAGCAACTGCACACAACTGGTGCACATGCATGCAAAAACCACTCATACACATAAAATAAAATGAATACACCTTTAAAAATAAATAAAAAGTAGTGTTGTATAATTAGTGGGTTCTTACATTAAAAGCAAAACACCTATGCTAGTTGCAGGGACACATACCTGTAGCCCACATTCAAGAGGCTGAGGCAGGAGGCTGATCTAGCCTAGGCTACATTTTTTTAATTGAAATTAAACAATAAAAATATTCTCTGGGGGTTGGGGATTTAGCTCAGTGGTAGAGCGCTTGCCTAGGAAGCGCAAGGCCCTGGGTTCGGTCCCCAACTCCGAAAAAAAGAACCAAAAAAAAAAAAATATTCTCTGCTTGTATTCTATATACTCTGTGAATAGAAATCACCCGTGTCTGTTATCTGAGGTGACAAATTTCAGGTTTAAAAATATTTTAATCTGAATTCGAATAAACAAAAACTATGGGTAATATGTATTGTTTTTTGTTTTTGTTTTGTTTTGTTCTTGAAGGGCAATGTTTTCTTTCTTGTGAACAGCAGTTTAAGCGTTCAAGTGGAAGAGAGCCTAATTGTGTACCTCTTGCTTGCTAGGGTTTTTGAAGTTATGCGTGCATTTTTCGGGTCTGCCCAGATAGCTAACAGTTGCTTGGTTCTTTGTAGGTGGACCCCACTCTCTCTCAGTTTACTGACCCGAATGTCTATCTGTGGGATGTGCATCACAGTAAGAGGCTTATTAAAGTAGACGGGGTTGTAGCCAAGAAGAGAAAACCTTACTGTGTTGATTTCTCTGCCATCCGGCCTCAGATAACCTTACTTCGAGAAATGCGGGTCACCCACTTTCGGTTCTCGCTAGACTGGGCCCTGATCTTGCCTCTGGGTAACCAGACCCAAGTGAACCGCACGGTTCTGCACTTCTACCGCTGTATGGTCAGCGAGCTGGTGCACGCCAACATCACTCCAGTGGTGGCCCTGTGGCAACCAGCAACCCCACACCAAGGCCTGCCACATGCCCTTGCAAAACATGGGGCCTGGGAGAACCCGCACACTGCCCTGGCATTTTCAGACTACGCAAACCTGTGCTTTGAAGAGCTAGGCCACTGGGTCAAGTTCTGGATCACCATAAATGAGCCAAACACACGGAACATGACCTACCGTGCGGGGCACCACCTGCTTAAGGCTCATGCCTTGGCATGGCACCTGTACGATGACAAATTTAGGGCGGCTCAGAAAGGCAAAATATCCATCGCCTTGCAGGTTGACTGGATAGAACCGGCCTGCCCATTTTCTCAGAAGGACAAAGAAGTGGCGGAGAGAGTTTTGGAATTTGATGTAGGCTGGCTGGCAGAGCCCATTTTCGGCTCCGGAGATTATCCGCATGTGATGAGGGAATGGCTGAACCAAAAAAACAACTTTCTTCTGCCCTATTTCACGGAAGATGAGAAAAAGCTAATCCGGGGTTCCTTTGACTTCCTGGCATTGAGCCATTACACCACCATCCTTGTAGACTGGGAAAAGGAGGATCCGATAAAATACAACGATTACCTGGAGGTGCAGGAGATGACTGACATCACGTGGCTCAACTCCCTCAATCAGGTGGCGGTGGTGCCTTGGGGGCTGCGCAAAGCGCTCAACTGGCTAAGGTTCAAGTATGGAGACCTCCCGATGTTCGTGACAGCCAATGGCATTGATGACGATCCCCATGCCGAGCAAGACTCACTGAGGATGTATTATATTAAGAATTACGTGAATGAGGCTCTGAAAGGTGAGACACCCATCTCACACACACACACACACACACACACACACACCACACACGCGCGCGCGCGCGCGCGCGCGCGCGCGCGCTCCTTCAGTCCTAGAAATGCTGTCATCATCAGAGCATGTATGGTTCTTGATGGGGAGGGGGAGGGGTGGGGGAGGAGACCAGAGTCTGTAGCTCAAACGCGCACGCGTGCCCGCACACGCGCGCGCGCGCGCGCGCACACACACACACACACACACACACACACACACACACACACACCCTACCAAGTCCATTTAATGTTGTTGGTATGTACATGTATATACCACTTAATTGGATAACTGATTAGGAGCTTAACCCCAGGAGAAGACTGGTTCTGTCTCAGCAGCCACTGATTGGCTGTAACTCTTCATTTAGAAGTGGGGCTGTGTGAGGTTTCTCCCACTGCTGTTGGCATGTCATCTGATGGTGTGACTGTGGGTCTTGTTTAAAGAGTAGGACTTCATGTGTACAGCTTTCTTACCATGTCTAAGACAAATGATCACAGGATGCTAAACCTCAATTTATACATCTACAGTGCAACTTCTATACCTAAGGCGGTGGGAAAATCATAGAAGAGGGCATAGATATAAGGATATCATCCAGTGTATCCAGAGTACCAGAACCTCTCTTGCCTCATATGTGTATGTGTATGTGTGTACGTGTATGTGTATGTATATATATGTGTATGTGCGTATGTGTATATATGTATAGGTGTATATGTATATATATGTATTTGTATGTGTGTATATGTATATATGTATTATGTATATATCTGTATGTGTATACATGTGTAAGGAAACTGTTCCTTTCATTCCTTTACCCTCTCTTGTTCTTGAATCTCCTCAATTTAGTTCCCTTCCTTAGCACTCATAACCCTATAATTACCGTCCTTGTGAGTGTGCATGTGTGTATGTGTGTGGTATGTGTGGTGTGTTTGTGTGTGTGTGGTATGTGTGCATGTGTGGTGTGGGGTGTGTGTGTGTATGTATGTGTGCATGTGTGGTGTGTGATGTGTGGTATTGCGTGAAATGTATATGTAACATATAAGCCACAAGAGAAAATGTACAATCCTTGTCTGAGTCTCAGTTATTTCGCTTAACATGATGATCTCAGTTGGATCTACTTTCCCGCACACAGCACCCTTCATCTCTTCATGTTAGAACAAAATCTCGGCATGTACATGCTGTGCCTTTATACACAGCTTCGTTTTCTTTTCATCTATCGATGCATATCTCATGCCTCTCGTGCACGGTGCAGCTGCCCCCGCTGCCATTTTGCCTGCTTGCGTTGTGCATTTCCGCATTGCCTTGCTGTTGGCCTGCTTGTTCTTGTGTGAAACCTTTCCCGCTGAAATCGGATGAGTCTCGAGTGTTGCTGAATGGCATCCGTCTTCTCATTATCTGCCAAGGCTGTGTAAGAGGGCTGAGCTGTGTATAAAACATCACAGTCAACTGTCTCCTGCCCTTTGTCTTTCTCTAGCCTACGTGTTGGACGGCATCAACCTTTGTGGCTACTTTGCGTATTCGCTTAGTGACCGCTCAGCTCCCAAGTCCGGCTTTTATCGATACGCTGCGAATCAGTTCGAGCCCAAACCGTCTATGAAACATTACAGGAAAATTATTGACAACAACGGCTTCCTGGGTTCCGGAACGCTGGGAAGGTTTTGTCCGGAAGAGTACACCGTGTGCACCGGATGCGGCTTTTTTCAAACCCGGAAGTCCCTGCTGGCCTTCATCTCGTTTCTAGTTTTTGCTTTCGTTACTTCTCTCGCTCTTATTTATTACTACTCCAAGAAAGGCCGGAGACGTTATAAATAAGTGTGAACGCCCGCCCTGCCATTCGCTTTGGGATCAGTACGCACGCACCGTCAACCGTCAGCTGCTTGTGTTGTGACGCCACGTTCCACACTTTTGGACTCTGGAAAACCTTTTCCTGTCAAGGATGGTGGCGGTTTTAAACAGGCACTGGCGACTATAAAATATTGCAGGGTGAATGGTATCTGCTCTCTTTGGCGGCAATTACGCACCTATGCCCACCGCAGTTTCTACACTGTGGGAGTACACAGTAGGGTCACCGAAGTTTCTACAGCACCCCCGTATGGAAGACACGGAATACGCTTGTGGTAACAGTGCCAAACAGACAGGACTTTGAAGAGCCACTCCAGGAACTTTTCTATCAGTGACCATTTTGAAATTCACATCTTCTTTGGAAGTAACAGTCACTCAGTTGACAACTTAACACCTGGACTTTACCTGATCCAGTTTTACAAGGGGAAGTAGAAAAATACCTAGCCGAGATGGCCAAGAGCCCCGAGGCCAAAACAGCCCGTTAAAAAAGCGCTATTTCTGCCAAATGCTGCTAATGTTGATTTATGAATGTATTTAGAAAGCTCATTATGGAAATTTATATTTTTGTGAATGTTTTTGTGCTGTGCCTAAACCCCAGATCCTAGAGTCTTACTGACTTTCCTTTCAGAGCCTGCACGCAGGTTGAAGATTTTTTTTTTTTTTTTTTTTTTTTTTTTTTTTTTGATAAACGTTTGCAAAAAAATAAAGATGAGTCCTGAGCTGCTGGCCTCTTCGGAAGCGGAAACTTTGTGTTGCTCTGCAGCAGTTCGAGGAAAGAAGGGATTTTTTTTTTTTTTTTTAAAGTGAGCAACATGAGTGATTTGGTTGAACGTCCTTTTATCTTTGAACAGAGATTGGGATGAATGAAATGACCTCCCCCACGGGAAGAAAGATGAGCTCTCACCGAAACTGTAAAGAATGTCTCTGTTGCATTCTTCAGAATATGCTGTCAATGCTTGGTTGCAGTGATGTTCAAATTCCTTAGTAGACCCGACAGTGATCCAGTGCGAGCACACTGGGAACCTGTCCCTGTGGTCGCTGAGACCTACTGTGTGCTTCTGTACGTGTGAAGGGGCTTTGAAGTAGCCCCTCTTGGAGCATTTACACCAACCATGCTCCTGACTTCTGTAGAAAGGGCTAATTAAGTCTTCTCCTTCCACACCCGATACTGTAAGTCTTAGTGACTCTCACCGCAGAAGTCTCTGTGCTATACCTGAGTGGTCTTATAGATAAGCTGATACCAGATCAGGCAGGATTAATCAGTCCTAGCAGGCCTAGCTACCCTTGCTGACACAGGGTCACAGTGCACATAGTTCATCACCCTGTTAGTCTTCATCTTGTGATGTGGTATGGTTTTCCTCATGAATGATCAGCTTCTGCTGTGGCAGTCTTTATACATCTGGACTTAACATTGAAATCAAATGCTATAGAATCAATAGTTTATTTTGTCTATTTTTCTTGATTGCAGAGTAATATATACTAATTGTAAAAAATTTAGAAATGAAAACAATATGTGAAGAAAAATTATAATATAACACAGAGATGCCTTTGACGGCTCCTGTGTGTCATGTTTTGTGTAGTCAGATCGTGTTATACGTAGGCATACACCTTCCTTATTCACTCATGTTGAAATAATTCTGTCGTTACTCTTCAAGAGCAAAGTTTTAATCGTTATGGGGAATGTTGTCAGAATAGCTCAAAACTGTCTTACTTGTTGGCCCAATTTCCCACTAATTAGTTCAATAATAAATATCATCTAGAAATCATTTTCCTGCTGCATCATTTACTCTTCTTTACCCCTAAAATATAAAGAGAAGTAATTGTTTCTTGAGGAAGATTATAACCAATCTCTGTGTGTCTTCTACCGTAATTATGTGTGTGTGGATTGGTAGTGAATTTCTTTCAAACGACATTCTTTGTCAGGAGACACTGTACTTGTGCTGATAATCTAGTTACTTGGAAAGCCAAGGCAGGAGGATGACTGGAGGTTAAGGTCAGCCTGGGCTGTAGACATTTTTTTTTAAAGTAACAAAGTAAACAGGTCTAGGTGACCAGAACCATGGGGACATTCAGATGGCCACAGAAGGTGAGACCTGAGAAACCAACACAGACAAAAAGCCCAAGAGAACTGTACGAGAGTGGCAAAGAGCCTAGAAGAGGAGAAACAGACACAGCAAAGCCTACCAGCACAATGGGCATCATGGGAACTTCAGAGACCACCAGCCATCGGCTAGATGGAGGAGTTGGGGCTACTTGTGTCAGACTTGGAGACTGGGGCAGGCAGAAGGGGACTGAGGGGAGGGGCTTCTGGCTAGTGGGGTTGCCTTTGTTTACTACTGTAATGACTGAACACATCAAACTACACAACTGTCTCAGTCAGGGTTTCTATTCCTGCACAAACATCACCACCAAGAAGCAAGTAGAGGAGGAAAGGGTTTATTCAGCTTACACTTCCACATTGCTGTTTGTCACCAAAGGAAGTCAGGACTGAAACCCAAGCAGGTCAGGAAGCAGGAGCTGATGCAGAGGCCATGGAGGGATGTTACTCACTGGCTTGCTTCCCCTGGCTTGCTCAGTTGGCTTTGTTATAGAGCCCAAGACTACCAGCATAGGGATGGCACCACCCACAGTGGGCTGGGCCCTCCCGCCTTGATTACTAGTTGAGAAAATGCCTTACAGCTGGGTCTCATGGAGGCATTTCCTCAACTGAAGCTCCTTTCTCTGTAATAACTCCAGTTCGTGTCAGGTTGACACACAGAACCAGCCAGGACAACAATTCATAAAGAATGGAAGTTTATTTGGTCAAAGATCTGAAAGGAAGTGCAATGCCAAGATGGCGGCATCTGGTACAGGCCTGTTGCCATGCAACCCAGTGGGGATTGTCACATGGCAAGATAGAGCAAGCTCACTAGCCCTTGCCTTCTTATAAAGCCACCATCTTCATGGAGAGCCCATCCTCTCAACCCCACCTGATTCAAATGATCTCTAAAGAGCAAATATCATAACGTATCTTTGGAGATTAAGAGTCTAATATGCAAATTCCCAGGGAGACACTCAACACGGAGGGAATGATAAACCAATTCACTCTCCCTTCTACAGTTCTCTATAGCCTATAAAATAGGTTCACATCTAGTTCCCAACTAGGCTAAAGTATTGATGGAAAGTATGTTTAAAGGGTCTATATTCAGATTGTTCCTTTTCTCGTAGTTGTGATCAAATACCTCACCAGAAACAGCTTGGGGGTATGAGTTTACTCTGGTTTAAGATTCAAGGAGATACATTACAGCAGATGAAGGGTGACAGCAACAGCCTCAGTTAGGCAACAGAGAGGACAAGCATAGGGCCAAGCTATCCAGACTCAAGACTTCCCCTAATAACTCACTTCAACCTCCTAACACGACCAGACCTCTCAAAACATCCACAGGAAGCCAAAAGGGGACATTTCCATTGAAACCATTACATTCTACCCATGGCTACTATAGATTCATGGCTATCCTATGGTACAAAGAGACATTCATTTCAAGTTCAAAAGTCCCCTATTGTCCTTTTTCTAGTTTCAGGTTTTATTTATTTTTATTGTATGTGTGTTTTGCCTGCATGTATGTCTGCGTAGTACATGCATGTAGTGCCCATGGAGGCCAGAAGAGGGCGTCAGATCCTCTGGAACTGGAGCTACAGATGGCTACAAGCCACCATGTTGTGCTGAGAATCGAATCCTCTGGAAGAGCATTCAGTGGACTTAACCACCGAGCTGGCTCGACAGCAACCCCACCCCCACCCCCACCCCATTATCTTTAATAGTCCCAATACTGACCAAAGTCTCAGGCTGAGGAGATGGCTTCCCTTTTAAAGTTGTCTTTTGGGGGTGGGGGCGGGGCTTTGTTTCACCACAGCGATGAAAGTGTATGACATCATTTTTCTAGACTAATTCCACTTACTCTTAACATGTTTCAGATTTGTTGATAACTCAATATTCAGAGCTCAATATTGTAGAAACAAAGTCTGTTACTATCACGATGGTTTATTTACCCTGACACAGTTAATTTTTTGTGACTTTTCATAGACATGTTCACATAGATTCCTTTAGTAAAACTGAAAAGAAAACCTAACTCTTACATTTACTTTATGATACTAAATTATTTTGCTGAGTTATTTTGTTTAATTGTACAAAAGTTTTACGGATAGAATCCTGAGGACCCTTTGGCAGAAGATACATCCATATTTGTGTCTTGTACCATCTGCTCCTTTGAAATAATCCAACGACATAGACAGAACATTAGAATTTGCATATTTGTTATTTACTTGGCAAACAGTTGCAGACTTACCAATTTTTCATTTATCCCCAAACCCTTTAGTAGGGTTTCTTAGTTTACTATCATCTTTGAATATGCTTATTTTATGGTAAAACAATTTAACAGTAAATGACATTATTTATCTTGTATAAATTATTTGCAATAGAAACACCAACCATTCCCCTTAATAAATGACTAGAACTGATGAGTTTGGAAATTTCCATTTCTGTGGGCTGTGGTTTCTGCTGTCTAATTACGGCTTCAAGTACAAATGTCGCCTAAGGCATTTTGTATTATTTTGGCCACCAACTGCAAGTGAATCAAAGCTTTGGTTAATAATATATATCTAAGCTATTAGATGGCAAATTGTACAGCATTCACGGCCTTAATGCTACATTTAAGACATGAACTCCTTTCCCCTTTAAATCACAGGATATCCTCAATCTCTGGTAAACAGCCCCAAGGCTGGATGGGATGTTTCAGCAGACAGGAGTGGGGGTGGGGCAGAAGTGCTAAGCCAGAGAGGAGAATGGATATAAAATTAGAGAAAGATTGACAGTTAAGATGGACGCACGGACAACATGAAAAACAAAGCAGCTTTTACTGTTGTTGGTGCCATAATAAAATGGCTTTAATTTATCCCTGCCTGTCATTTCTTACCAACCCACCTTCACAAGCACAGTGCAGATTAGTCATCTGGTCACACCTGCAGGAACCCAGCAGGTCTGAAGACACATGATGTCACCATGATTCATCCAGAGAAGGACAGGGACAGGGAAAGCGGGTGAGGGGTCTGCTCTGGGGAACCTTGAGTGGAGCAGCACCCACAGAACCTGTGTGTGTGTGTGTGTGTGTGTGTGTGTGTGTGTGTGTGTGTGAGAGAGAGAGAGAGAGAGAGAGAGAGAGAGAGAGAGAGAGAGAGAGAGAGAGAGATTGATTCCCACCCCTCCCCACCCTCCACCCCCAGCTCTGGAGAATGAACCTGAGGGAGAATGAACCTGGGGTCTTGTACCTGTCACTTGTTAAGCAAATGCTCCACTATTTACTGAGCTAAATCCCTAACCACACATTTTTTGTTTCCCAAGCCAGGTTCTCACATCTGGGGTTGGTTTTGGACCACGTTACATAGCAGAGGAGAGTCTTGAACTTCTGACCTCCCTCTTTCTATTTCCCACGAGCTGGGATCACAGCTACAAACCACTACACCTGGTTAGTGTGGTGCTGGGGACTGAGGGTTCTTGCCTTTTAAGCAAGCACACTTTCGATGGAGCCACAAACCCAGCCCCCGCAAAACATTCTTGGGGATAAAAATATCTGCCGACTCCTGTGCGTGGAAATAGAGGGGCTGGGGTTTAGAAGGATCAAGCTCTCAGTAGAGGCAGTCCCAAGTCAGATAGGGATCTTGGAACGCTAGCTCTCCTAGCAATTTTGCACCCTTTTAACCAGGGATTGTTCTTGTCTCTGAGGGGGTGGAGTCAGTAAGACCAGTGGGATCCGGCATTGGTAATACATCCTGGTCACTCGGAGCTTTAAAAAAACAAAAACCAAGACCAAAAAGCAGAGCAGCTTCTCTGGTGGGGTAGGATTACCCTGGAAGCTAAAACGAGAACCGGTAATTTCATCCTGGCTTCTCCGAATCTCACTCTGTAGCCCAGGCTGCCCCAAAACTCCTGGCGATCATCTGGGTCAACCTCACAAGTGCTGGGGTTACAGGTGTGAGCCATCACGCCCAGCACCAACTTGAATCATAGGATCACTCGGGCGTGGGCATCTGAATGACAGTGAGCGCCACCAGCGCGGGCGTTTGAGGCTTCATCCCTAGTGGGTGGTGGTGCTTTGAGACATGTAGGAGGTGTGGCCCCCTGGAGGAAGTAAGTTACTAGAGGCGGGCGTTGACAGTTTAAAGCTTCACCCCACTTCCGGTTCTCAGTAACTGCTTCACACCTACAGTTAGGGTGTGAGTTTTTGGACCCCTGCTCCTGGCCTCCTGCCGCCATGCCTGCAGCTTGCTGCCTCTCCTCCTAACCAGGACAGAGTCTTACTCCAGGAACCAGAAGCCAGAATAAGTAAACTGTTCCCTAGGTTGCTTTTGGTCAGAGTGCTTTATCACAGCCACAGAAAAAGTATCTAACACCCATGGCGAGTGTCTTCTAGACTGTCTCGCTGTGGCCTGTGTGTCTGAATGGGAATGTTCCCTTCAAGTGTCAGGGTCCACGATTCGACGAAGAATGACACCCGGACTCAAATAGTATGCAAACACAAAGAGTGTTTTATTCTGCAGAAGTCCAGCGTGCTGGGGTCTCCCATTACCAGAATAGACACCCCCAAGTGAGCTTGCAGGCCCGATGTAAAGCACATTAGGGAATTCTGGGAAAATCCTCTATGTTAATCTGTGGGGTCCATCTCTACAGACATTCCATTGCTGGAGTGTGTGGGCTGGAAACAAGATGGGGGAGTCTGGAAACTGTTGCTGACCTTGCCTCAGGCCACGTGGCAGGGCAGCTTCTGAGGCCTGGACTTGCCTGGAATTGCCCGGTTCTTGGAAACAGAGATCTAGGTCTGGTCTCTTTAACTGCCAGTTTGAAGCCTGTCGTGGAGTCAGGCTGGCTCGTCCTCCTCTCTCCCCACCACCACCACTCCCCTTCAGTAATGGGCCATCTCGAATCCTTGAGATGTCTCTGAGGCCCCTGTAGTAGCAGCCCCAGTCAGTCCTGTGCCAAGGAGAGAACCTAGTAAAACACGCTTTTAATAACCCAATTCTCTAGAGGTGCTAGCCGGTTGAAGACACTCTCTCCGGAGTAATCAGTCACTCTGGGTACAAGCTGTACTAGATCATAAAAATCCCCAGTCGTGGGGCTGGGGATTTAGCTCAGTGGTAGAGCGCTTACCTAGGAAGCGCAAGGCCCTGGGTTCGGTCCCCAGCTCCGAAAAAAAAGAACCAAAAAAAAAAAAAAAAATCCCAGTCGTATTTACAACCAGGCCACAAATGCATGGAGTAAGCCCCGAGATAAAAGCCCACCAAGCATTCTCTAGGGGCAGCATGTATCCTGCAACAGTAGGGGTTACAGCGCGGCTGCAGAGGTGGGAATAGGGGCGGAGGAGGCACCGGCGTGGGGCGTGGGGTGGAGGTTGGCGGTACCTTATCTCCAATGCAGAGTCCCTGTCTGGTAACGAAAGGTTCTGTGTTAAATCTGGGCGAGGAGAGTTAAGAACCAGCAGTCCGGGAGTTGGGGATTTAGCTCAGTGGTAGAGCACTTGCCTAGCAAGTGCAAGGCCCTGGGTTCGGTCCCCAGCTCCGGAAAACAAAACAAAACAAAACAAAACAAAACAAAAACCAGCAGTCCAGTCGGCCTTCCTGCCCGCCATTGTGAACCTGATGTCAAGGTTGCATCAACCCTGGGTGTACAAGGGGCTACTACTGGCTGGTGCAGTAAAGCAGAAGTAACAAGCGAGCAGGATTCGGAGCACTGGAGTCGCAGTTTCAGTGGATCAACAGGATGTGGGTAAGGACCTTCTATCGTTCCTGTCGAGTTCGCCTGGACGTCTCCTCTTCCGGGACCTTGGCTGCTGGATTGTCTCTGCCTGCAGGCTTAACGTGGGAGTAATGTATCCACATCCCGATCCTGGCCACCTTAACAGCCATAGGCATGGCCAGGGTCACGGTGTGAGGTCCCTTCCAACAAGGTTCCAGAGTCTGCTGGCCCTGTCTCTCCAACCAGACTTAGTCACCTGGTTCAAAGCAATGGGGGTTTCGAGGAACACACTCATATGCCTGGTGGATGGTGGGCCAGAGTTGCTTCTGGATCCTGTGGAGGGCTTCCAAGGATTTAAAAAAAGAAAAAACTTACATTGGTCATATTCAGCTAAGATATCGGACTGGAGGTTAGGCAGCACAGGTGGGATCCTCCCATATAGGATCTAAAAAAAAGAGGGGACCTAAAATATAAGGGTTATTCCTACCCCTATATAAGGCATAAGGTGGGAGAGATGCCCAGTCCCCGCCAGTTTCAGGGTAAATTTGAGCAAGGTCTCCTTCAGGGTCTGATTCATTCTCTCTACTTGCCCTGAACTCTGGAGTCCATATGAACAATGTAATTTCCAATTGGTCCCCACAGCCTGTGCTAGAGGTTGAGTTAACAGAGATGAGTGCTTGAGTGTCCACACCCTGGGTATGATGTCTTGTAGAAGTTTGTCACTGTGTTGGCACTCTCCTTCTTTGTCGGGTAGACTTCTTCTCATCCTATATCCATACGTTCCTGGTTTTACTTCTGTATAATCTATTTCCCAATTAGCCCCTGGCTGTTCCTCACTCTGGTTTCTGTAGGGGGCCCTTGATGGGGCCTGAGGGGTTCACAGCCTGGCAGGTGGCACAGTCCGAGATTACCTGATCAACCACGTGTCCTAAATCAAATATTTTGTCCCTTGCCCCTCACAGCCATTCCTTCCGTTTTCAGTGACCTGGGGTGAAGTTTGATGGATCTGATGGGTGAGTGGCTTAGCAAACTCCTCAGGTGGGATGGTGCAGCCTTCAGAGGCCAGCAGCCGTCTGTCTCTTCTGTAAACTCCTTGGCATCTCGCCTGATCTTGTTTGTCTTCAGGAGTAAATTCTAGGACAGCGGGGAGTGCAGTGGGTGGTAAAGCTACCAGGATGTCCGCACTGGAAGCTGGGTCTCCCTTTCGGCTTTATCAGCTAGTCTGTTCCCTCGGGCTATTTCTGATGTCGATTTCTGATGCCTGGGGCAAAGAATTATGGCCACTTTGAGTGGAAGCCATAATGCCTCCAATAAAGCAAATATTCTTTCCTTCCTTATTTTTGTTGGCTTTTCCCTCAGCAGTCAATAATCACATCTGCTGTCGGCGTAAACGTTGGCTATGGCTCCTTTTGCCAGTTTAAGCCTGGGTTTGAGCCTTTAGCTCAGCTTTCTGGGCCGAAGTTCCGTGCCCCAAAGCAGTTACCCAAATAACAGAGTCCATCACCACTGACCTTGCATACCTGGCGCCACTCTGGAGGTAGCTGCTCCCATCCGTGAAGTAGATACGATCTGCACCTGGCCAGGGTGTGTCAGCCAAGTCTGGCCTGATGCTCTGAGGGTGCCCCAGGACTATATAGAGAGCAGTCATGCTGCCATCTGAGGATGGGTCAGGTAGCAGGGAGGCTGGGTTTAGGGCAGAAGATGGGTTATATCTTATGTGAGAGGAATTCAAAAGCAGAGCCTGAAAATGCACCCCAGTCTGGGGTTGGACAGCCATTGGCTGGGTGGATTCCTGAGGGTCCCCTCAATAGCGTGGGGAATAGGGATAACAGATTCCTGCCCCATGGTTATTTTGTCAGCACCCTTGACCAGCAGAGCAGTAGCACCTATGATCTGGACATTTTTGGGTCACCTGGCCCAGCTTCTTAGATAAATAAGCCACAGGTCTTTCCCAAGGTTCCAAAGACTGGGTGAGCGCCCCCTTTGCTCTCCTCTCTCTCTGATCCACATACAGGAGGAAAGTTTGTGAATGTCGGGGAGGGCCACAGCCAGCACCTCCAATAAGGCTCTTCCTAGAGTCTTAAAGCCATGTTTGTCTCAGGGGTACTTCTATTTTCTCTTATTGGGCCCTGGTGGCCTCATATAATGGTTTGGCTACCTCAGTGAACAAAACCCAGAAATTCCCATACTTGCCTTTGGGTTGATGAACTGGGATGGTTTGCCTCTGGGGTATCTGACAGCATGCGTTGGCCACTCCCCCTTAGAATATGTAGCCCAGATAGGTGACCTCAAGTTGACAAAACTGGGCCTTCTTAGGAGACACTCAGTAGCCAAGTTGACTCGGCTCCTGTAACTGGTCTCATGCGGCCTCCTGGCATGTCTCCAAGTCGGGGGGCTGCAATACATACAGGAGCACAGTTATTTGGGGGTGGGCCCACCAGTACACACCCAAGTCCTCATGCAGTGGCTATTCAAAGATGGTGGGTGAGTTATTGAATCCTTGAGTTGGGCATGTCCGAGTTCCCTGAAGCCTCTCTCCAAGTCTTGCCACTCAAAGGCAAATAGGGGCTGACTTTTGGGTGCCAGAGGCAGGCCACAAAGCCATTCAGTGACGGAGGCTTCCAATGGATGTCAGGGGCAGCTTGGTTAACAGAAGCCATGTTCACAGCTGACTGGTGCTCTCTGGCTTCTGAGTCAAAAGCAGTGTGGGTCCTATAGGCTTCAAAAAGTCTTCTAGATGTTCCCTGGGGCTCTCATTCTTTCCCTGCATCACCTGGCTCACCTTAGATAAATTGGTGGGCAGTCTGGTGGCCTCTTGAACACCCCCCACCCCTCAGTATCTGTCGGTAGACCTGGAGCCTGGACTTACGTTTTGACTTACCTTTAACGAAGTGTTAAAATCCCAGTCGGGTTGAGTCATAGGAAACGCTGCATCCATGTCAGCCTGGGATTGAGTGGGCAGCCCAATTTCCGGGTGGCTCGCACAATCCCCTCTCTCTCCTGGAGCAGTGGCTGAGTCACTTCAGGTGGACTGGTGAGTCAGCACGATCAACCTGTGCGCTGATGGTCTTTCTAGAAACGGGAAGTTCTATTACTGTCAAATGACACATATGTCATGAACTGTCTCTGCTGAGCGTTTCCAGGTCCCAGAGCCTGGAGGGGTAAGGCCAGAGTGGAGTCGGGAGTCAAGGGCTGCTCCTCCTTCTGCCTGTGCGGTGGGAAGAGCAGGAATATAAGGAGGGGACAGAGATCCTCCTCCAGGAGCAGAAAGGGGGAGCCCAAGCTGACCTGCCTTTAGAGAAAGAAGGGTGGCCCTGGGCCTCATAAACTAAACCTTGACCCTGTAAATGATGGGAGATGGAAAGTCCCCTCCTCAGGCCATCCTACTTTTGAGGTGGGCCATTCATTTCTGCAAAAGATACTTAGGTTGTGGGACAGGACCAGGACCACTGGGCTGTTTGTTTTGTGCCTGTCCCATCCTAGGAATCAAAGAAAAATTTGTATGAGAGGACAAAAAGCACAAACAGAATACACAGAGAGAGACAGACACAGAAGGACATTCCTGGGAAAACAAAACCAAAACCAGATGGCTGTCTCAGACCGGTCCTCCTCCCTGCACATGGGAGGCCCATAGACCCACACGCAGTTCAGAATCCAGATGAGAACCAGCCGGTTCTCCAGCTTCTGGTAGGGAGTCGGGAGTGCCCTCTGTTGCCCCTGGTTGGGTGGCAAATACATGTCAGCTTTGTCCCTCTCCAGATTAAACCCAGAACAGAAACACAGAGATGGACAAAACAAAAGACAGCCGTGTGCCCAGACTTACTGATTAGAAAAACACTCTGCTTATTTGGATCAAGGGGTCTTCAGTGAATTATTGACAAGAGTCCCCAAAAGTAAGGGTCCATGATTTGCTGAAGAATGACACCCTGGACTCAAATAGTATGTAAACACAAAGAGTGTTTTATTCTGCAGAAGTCCAGCATGCTGGGGTCTCCCCATTGCCAGAATAGAGAGACACCCAAGTGAGCTTACAGACCCAATTTAAAGCACATTAGGGGATTCCAAGATAGACGACCTCTGTGTTAACCTGTTGGGATTAACGTTCATTATTGGGGTGTGGGGGCTGGGAACTTGCTGAGGAGGTCTGGAAACTGCTGCTGGGGAGGTCTGGAAACTGCTGCTGAGGAAGTAGCTGGGGAGGTCTGGAAACTGTTGCTGGGGAAGTCTGGAAACTGCTGCTGACCCATTGTCCTTGCCTCAGGCCAGCTGGTGGGGCAGCTTCTGAGGCCTGGACTTGCTTGGACTTGCCCAGTTCTTGGACACAGATCTAGGTCCGGTCTCCTTAACTGCCAGTTTGAAGTCTGTCATGGAGTCAGCCTGACCTCACCCCTCACACCAGCACCTCTCTCTTTCTCCTCCAACCCCTGGATGTGCTTAGGTGTGGAATCAGACAGATAGCACTCACTGTGGTATTCCATGCTTGAAGCGCTTTCTCCCTTTGGATTCTTTGGTTAGGCGTTCACAATCATCGATGACTGGTTTCCTGTGTGCCAGAGGTTGTTTCTGTCTTTGATGACTTCAGTGAACAGACCTTACTCACTACACAAAACGTCCTCTGTCCCTTTGGGCCTCCTGCTCATCCGGAAACCTCACAGAACACCCTATTGGGAATTTGGTGATTGACTTCTTTTTCCCCATTAGATAAAGTTGTCCAAAGCAAGACTTTTTTTTTTTTTTTAATCTTATTTGCCACGTTATTCCTTAGGAGGTTTACTAATTACTAAATAGACATATCTTACACACATGAATGATGAGTGAGTAGGACAGAGGAGTATATTACATGTATGTGGCTCTTTTAATTATAGCTCAGATAGCTGCTTTCTTCTCCGCTCCCCCCAATTACCTCGGGCCTAGAGGAATTCTCACGCACATTTTGGCTGGTAATGGTGTTCATGGAGAACACCCCCAGGCTGTTAAAAATCTGGATTGTCTGTCTCAGTCATTTGAAGATGATCATTTTGGGTTATTCATTTTATTTTAACAGGCCATCATGGGCTATAATTTTCCAAGAATTAAAATATAATAAAAATCACTGTAATAACACACACACGCGTGCACCATTAATTAGTTCATTCAACAATAATTAACACACATTTATTGTGTGCAAGATAATAGAGTTATCAAACAGAATGTCCTATCCTAGATATATCTGAAAAGCTTTGGTCACCAGTGGTGCTAGATTTTGCTGTAAATTTTACATATAGTGTGATGATCCTTAGTTATCTTCTTAGTAGACATTCAGGAAAATATGGTTCTTTAGGAGACTGAAGCTATGTGGGGCTGGAGAGCTGGTTCGCTGGGACTGTTGTTACAGAGGACCGCCTTTAATTCCCAGTGCCCACACAGTGGTTCACTACTGCCTGTACCACACCCACCACCCTACCCTAACTGCCTCTTTCTGGGGGATATGAATGACCTCTGGTTTTCAGGGGCACCAGATGTCTGCTTGGCACACAAACATATACACAGGCAAAACACCCATAAAATGAGATGAATAATAAAACACTCTTGCGCTGGATAGCTCCTTATCAACCTGACACAGAGTAGAGCCTTCTGAGGAATGGGAACCTCAACTGAGAAAATCAGTAGGCAAGTCACTGGCCACTGTAGGCCCTGAGTAGGTTGCCTAAGAACATAAGTTGAAGAAGCCAGAGGGACCAAGTCAGTAAGCAGCAGTCTTCAGTGGCCTCCAGGTTCCTGGTGAGTTCTTGCCCTGACTTCTTTTAGTAATGGAGTGTGTCCAGGACATGTAAGCAAGAAAATCCTTTCCTCTGCAAGTTGCTTAGAAAGTAAACCGGGAACACCGTGTGTTAGGCGTAATTACTTTTAAACCACCTGTGAAGTAACCATCTACGAACCAGATCCAGTTCTTGGATGATCTGTAGGGCACTGGTTGCCTGGTCTACCAGCTCCTTTAGTCTCTGTTTCCCAACCTTGACTTTATCACTTTGATGTTCTAATCGCCTCTCAGTAGGTCACGCTTATATTTTTGAAGTCTGTCGGAAAAGAAACAGATATTTAACATGGCCAATGAAAGGAAAATTATACAGATTCAAGGTTTAAAAATATGAAGTTAAAAGAGTAAGTTTCAAAATTCACAGACTCAGGGCTAAATACTGTGAAAAGCAAATCCAGGCAGCCCCGCCCTGCCGCCAGGACTAACAGACCATAAAGATAAAGAAAAGGAATGCAGGAACCAGCCTGAGTTATCAGGACTGACCCAAACCATCTGGCAGAAAGGCACCTCCCCCAGCTTACTCATAGTCACACCTTAACCAGATGTCATTCAAACCCTGATAAGCCCCTAGCTCCTAAAATCCTGTACGCTCCAGTCAATATGTACTCTCCTGCTGTGCTGTAATCTCACTGCCATGTTTGAATGAGCCAATCACTTATAGCCGTGCCAGAAATTAGCCAATTGTGTGTAACTGCGCCAAACCCCCTAGCCTTCCCTATATAAAGCCCTGACTTTTGAGCTTCGGGACACCTCTGTCTCCTGCGCAGGATACGTGTCGACCCAGAGATCCCCGTAATAGATCTCCATAATAAACCTCGCCTTTGCTTATTACATCCAAAATGGTCTCTCTGTGTCTGGGGTCCGCGATTTCCCGCGACTTTAGAAAGGGTCTCTCTTCGGGGATCTTTCATCTGGGGGCTCGTCCGGGATCGGTGTTTCCTGGGGCGCACCATCCTGAGACTAGAGCTAGGTTCTTTCAGCCATCTGTTATCATACAGGGTTGATTCATGAATCCCCGTTAGTTTTTTAGTATCTCCTAATGAAGTTAATCTAACCTAGACATGAAATCTCCATTTCTATTCTATTCTAAATTCCATTTTGCAGAACTCCAGTGTTGGCTTAAGCCTCAGATTCAGGATGAGAGATAATGATAACAAAGGTTTGAAGAGCCTCATCTCACAAACAAAGCAGGACATTTCAAGACATGCCTGTGTTCTGCTTCCCATGCATAGGAGGACATTCTATTTTATACTAAGCTGCCGCATAAACATGGAACAATAGCAGCCATCCAACGGAGGCCATGTGTATGTGTCTTTTGTATACAGTGACCCTATTGGCTTCTTTCAAGTAAGAACAGGCTCCATCAGACACAGGCCCAGAGGCTTCTTTGTATGTGTGTATGTGTGTGAGTGTATGTGTGCACATGTGTGCATGTGTGTGTGTATGTGTGTGAGTATGTGCACGTGTATGTGTCTGTATGTGTGAGTGTATGTGTGCACATGTGTGTGTGTATGTGTCTGTATGTGTGAGTGTATGTGTGCACATGTGTGTGTGTATGTGTCTGTATGTGTGAGTGTGTGTGTGTGTGTGTGTGTGTGTGTGAGTGTATGTGCACGTGTATGTGTCTGTATGTGTGAGTGTATGTGTGCACGTGTGTGCATGTGTGTGTGTGAGTGTGTGTGTGTGTGTGTGTGTGTGTGCTTGCAACACACACATTTACCCTCAGCTAATGCTGAGGCAGCTTCTCCTCAGGTTCATATTCTCAGTGCCCTTCTGGAATAATTTCCCACTCCTGGGTGAGCCCCTTCAGAAAGAGGAAGAAAAGTTAAAGTGCCTATTTTTTAAAAAAATATCTTAATTTTTCGAAAATTGTGGCAAAGTACAAGTTTATGTGGAAAGTTTAAGGCGCAATTATAAAACTTCGTCTCTTGTTCGTGGACACCGGAATCATCTTTTTCACGACGCCTCTGTTCACTGCTGTGGATGAGTATGGTGGTTTGAGTGAGAGTGTCTCCCACCGGCATGTCACATGTTTGAACACTTGGTCCCCAGTAGGTAGCTCTCTGTGGGGAGGTTACAGAACCTTTAGGGTGCGGAGTCTTGCTAGAGCCTGGGACAGGCTTCTCGGGAGTATGGCTTCCCCCCAGCTCCTGTTTGATCTGCCTGCTTCCTGTGTATGGATAAAATTTGATCAGTTAGCTTCCTGTCGTTGCTACCATGCCTTCTGCAACAGTTTTCGACTCTAACACTTTGGAACCATAAACTGCAATAAACCCTCTCTCCCTTAGGCTCACGTTTGGTCACTGTGTTTTATCACAGCTACAGAAAAATAACTAACGGAGCAGGCTTCCTAAAAATTTATACAGTGCTGGATTTTTGTCTTCGCAGGGCATCGTGAGTGCTCTGAGCCAGGAGACTGCACGTGGGTGCCGGGAACTGAGTAGTAACACGTGTTCGTCACATCCTCTTCTTGGGGGTGTCCTATTTCCATTTTTCCTATGAGAAAATGGGGTCTTTTACATGTTAGGAACATATGGAAGGTTCAGTACAGGAAGCTAAGGAGATGGGCACTGAGGAGGGCTGCTCCTGCACTCTTGCTGTGGGCTACCTTTGCGGCCCAGCAACCTCCTTGATTCAATAGCGATTGCTCAAAGGAGGATGGTCTAGGGAAGACGGCCAACTGATTTACAAGGAGAGGAGGTACAGCCTCGGGCTTTGAGAGCTACACAAAACCTCAACCATTTCTAAGAGTGGTTGTAAGCAGCAGATTTACAAGGCAAAGAAAGTACCAGCCTGGTAACAAGCAAACAAACAAAACATGAAACACTTCACCACAAGAAGATGGGAAAGCAAATCTTACAATGCACACGCCTCTTTACTCCCAGGCACGGAGGCTTCGAGGTACGGAGGTGCCTGGCAATGCGTGCGTGTTAGCATCCATTGGCTACATGAATGTTCCTCTCTAGCTGCCTTGAGGTTCTCCCAGCGATTTTCTCTTTGGACTTGTGATTTGTGATGACGCCTGGTGGGCCAGTACAACAGAGCCTTCCTTACACCAGCGGCAGTGTCACGTGAATGGCTGTGAGTCAGCAGCAGCCATCGTGCATGGGGACTGACCCAGGTCTCACAAGCTTGCCTTGAGGCAGGCCAATGCTTCCTTGGGTGGAAGACAGGCCAGGGCCTGGGTGGCGATTTCAGCAGCAGGCACAGAAATCACAAGAAAAGGTCAGAGGCAACAATAGTAAAACATTTTGTGAAAGCACATGTGCCCTGTTTGCATTTCAAGTTCTTGGAGAGATGGCTCAGTGTTGAAGACCGGATACTACTCTTCCCGGGGACACGGGTTCATTTCCTACCACAAAAAACATCGCATTTCCTGTTTGTTTTTTTTTTCTTTTCTTTTTTTTTTTCGGAGCTGGGGACCGAACCCAGGGCCTTGTGCTTGCTGGGCAAGCGCTCTACCACTGAGCTAAATCCCCAACCCGCATTTCCTGTTTCTTAAAGGAAGAACTTTAAACTCATTTCTGTGGTCACCCTTACAAGATTGGACGTCTCAATATTTCATCATGGAAGAGGGAGGGATTGTGAGGCCCGCCTTCGTGTGGGTGTTGACAGTTAATGGTGACCAGGGGAAGGAGTATCACTGTCTTCAGTGTTCTAACTGTTGATGTGTTGCCCAGGCTCCTGTCAATAGCCTGTATTTATGCAAGTGACCCTGATTTTCATCCCCCCCTCAGTGGGAGGGCAGGGACACACACACACACACAGACACACACACACACACACACACACACACACACACACAGAGAGAGAGAGAGAGAGAGAGAGAGAGAGACAGAAACAAATTTATACACAGACCGGCACACACATACATATACACACACAAACAAGCTCATACACACAGAGAAGAACATATACACAGAAGTACATACACGTGGACAGGCAAACAAATGCACACACACACACACACATACACACACACACACACACACACACACCATGGAAAAGAGGGAAGTTGTTAAGAAGGCTTCATTCAGCACAGAAGGGAATAAGAAAAGGTCACAGGTATGTGCACAAATGTGTGTGTCTTTAAAAATGAATAAAATTGAGGGGTTGGGGTTTTAGCTCAGTGGTAGAGCACTTGCCTAGCAAGTGCAGGGCCCTGGGTTCGGTCCCCAGCTCCGAAAAAAAGAAAAAGGAAAAAAAATGAATAAAATTTATTATGTACAATTATGAAAACTATCAAAGAATAAAATAATAATACTAAAGAGGACTTTGTTTTCCTTTTTGTTAGGTCCTTCAGGTTATAAGCCCAATTCCCTTCCCAGGAGAAAATTTCACTACTAGAAGAAATAGAGATGCACCCCCCCCTCTTCCCCAAGTGCCCATGAGTCTTCTTGTCCAAATGAGAGCTGCAGAAGACGGTGGGCAAACAGTCTTCTTAGGGCTGGCCTTAAAGCATATCACAGACCAAAGGGATTACACAGCAGACTACGTTGGCAACCCCTCAGGCCTCTGCTTTTTGGTACTTGCCAAAGCTGCACTTGAGGTTGGGAGACGCTAAAGCTGGGGTGTGTTTTCTCTCCTCTTCCCCAGTCACAGCTCTCACACTGAGTGTTGGCGCACATCAGTTCCGCCAGACTTGGCGGCACACGCCTTTACTTCCAGCTCTTCAGAGACAGAGGCGGGCAGATCTCTGTGGGTTGGAGGCCACCCTGGCCTACTGTTGGGATCGGTGGTAATGTTTTTGTCTTATTTTGGCTCCCCAAAAGCCATGTTTCCAGAGCTGAGGGCCCTTGTTCCCACTTGGCTTTGATTGACAGTAAAGAATTGCCATACAGCCAATGGCTGGGCAGAAAGATGGAGGCGGGACTTTTAGATTGTGTGGGTGGGGTCAGGGAGAGAGGAGAGAGACAGAGACAGAGACAGAGACTCGGAGGGAAAAGGATCCGATGTAGGAGCTGCAGGCAGGAAATCAACCAGCCTTGTACATGCCCCTAACAGCCACTCTCCGGATTGGGTCTTGGGTAGCGGAGATGAAATATTGACTTAGCAAGTTGACTCAGGGAAGTCAGCGGGGAGAATGTGTGCTAGCCGTCGGGGTTGGGGGAGGGGGCTGGAGATTAGAAATCCCCAGTCACTGAGCTAATCAAGGCATATCAAAATTAGCTGGCGTATGTGTGTTTTTCATTTGTGAACCTAGAGAGTTTTTGGGTGGGTGCACGTGTATAACTGCTGGGAGCCAAAGTGGTTTAACTAATTCACCAATACAGTCTATATAAAGAGTTCTGGGCTGCATACTGAGCCCGTCTATCTCAAAAGTAAAACAAGAAAAAAAAATGCTAGTGAATGGATTGAAGTCGGTCTTCTCTGAAACTGGTATTAACAGCCTAGGAGTTAGCTCAAGAGAGAGAAGAAAGCCAAGATTACCAGAGAGAGGGTAACAGGTTTGATCCTTCCCGAGGCTACATTTTGAATAAGCTAACATATATGAAAGAGAATCCAGGGAAAGGGGAATTATGAAGAAGTGACTGTTGAACCAAAGGAGTAAGAGGACGTCTCCAACGTTAAGGACAATCTCAATGTGCAAAGTCGAATAGTTCATTAAGTTCCAAGCAGAAAGAATGAGACTCATTGTACAGTCACCGGTGCTCTTTGGGGGAAACTTTGTAAACCTTAAGAATAAAAAGAAGGGCTGGAGAGATGGCTCAGCGGTTAAGAGCACCGACTGCTCTTCCAGAGGTCCTGAGTTCAAGTCCCAGCAACCACATGGCAGCCCACAACCATCTGTAACTCCAAGATTTGATGCCCTCACACTCAGACATACATGCAGGCAAAACACCAACGCACATGAATTAAATAAATATTTTTAAAAAAAGAATAAAAAGAAAACATGACAAACTTCCAGACAGAAACAGCCACAGAGAGCAGCAGACTCAGGGGATGTGTGATGTGCGACACCTTAAGTGTAATTATATGTGTGGCTCCCCTGTACACACTGAAGACGCCATTCACCTCTCTGGATAGAGGAATGAATGGGGTTCAGAGATACAGCGCCAGGCACTTGAGATTAAAAGATGAAATCTGCAACGGAAGAGCAGCAGCAGCACACGTAACCCCAGCAGTCGGGAAGTAGAGGCTGAGGGTCAGGAGTTCAAGGTCACCCTCAGTTGTTAAAGTGAGTTCAGGGCTAGCCTGGTCTACAAGAGACTCTGTCTCAGCCTTCTCCCCCATTCCTTAAAAAAACGAAAAAAATTAGAAACACGTAGCAATATAATGTCATAAGAATATGTGTGATATTCATATCAGCATTGTTCAGAGCTGAAATTCTGAAGCGAGTCCCCATAGGGAAATAACTTAGTCCATTTTCGTCACATAGATCCTTCAGCCATTAAAAAAATTAATCACAGCCAAGCCAATCAGTCAGGAATCGTTCGGAGCATCGCTGAGCGAGAGCCTAGCTGTGGAGATGCTACTACTGCACGTGAAATCAGGGTTGGGTGGACCACGGCGCCAAAACGAAGAACAGCGACGGACTCGGCTCGTGGGGGAAGCGGAGCGCAGACTTCATTCGCAGCCATATTACAGCTCTACAGCTCTGGTTACAGAATACACGGGGTCTTCATTCGCAGCCATATCACAGCTCTACAGCTCTGATTGCAGAATACACGGGGTATAAGATACCAGTCTGCAGGGTTCCCTTTTTTCTTAGTGAACAAAAGAGCGGGTTTTTATGTGTTACTCACTGAACTTCTTCCCAGAAGATAAATAGGAGACCATGATGCTTGGCCAAGAACGACTTGCAGTGTAAAGAGAGTTTTCCACCATAACTCCGCAGACATCCTCCTGTTTTCAAGGACTGCCTGGTAAGTGCATTACCCTGGCTGATGACAGTTCAGCAAATCTCCAATTGCCTCTATCTAAACAGTGCTAATAAGTCATGGAGTATGTCTACATATCCATGGTTTTATACATATGTGTGCTGCTGAGATGTGTAAGGGTTTTGTTTTTGTTTTTGTTTCTGTTTTTTGCCACCAAATCTGATGACCTCAGTTCAGTGCCCAGGACCCACGGGTTAAAAAGGAGACAATTGACTCCCACAGGTTGTCCTCTGACCTCCACACACATACCGTGGCGTGAGTGCCACCCCCACAAAATAAATAAGTAAATGAAGTAAGTAAGTTAAAAACTGGGGACTGGAGACATGGATCAGCAGTTCAAAGGACTTGTTGCTTTTGCAGGGAACTGAGATTCAATTCCCAGCGCCCTCATGCTCTTTCACAACCATCTATGACTCCAGTTCTAGGGGATTCTGCAGACACCAGACCTGAAGGTGGTAGGTAAACAGGCATATATGCAGACGGAACACTCATACACATAAAATAGGCCTAATATATATTTGTTAAAGTGTATTTGTTTATGATATGAGATAGATTGCAGGTGTTTTAGAACAGTATAGCAAGAATGAGATGTTGGAAGGAAAGAAGGGACAGAGAAGATAGAGAAAGGAGGTGTGGAAGGTGAATCTGAAATGTCTCTCAGAGGTTTGTGTTTCGAATGCTCGTCCCCTGGCTGGTGCCCTGTTAAGAGGCTGTGGAACTGAGGTGGGATGTAGCTGGCTGAGTAGGTCACCTGGCTCTGGCTTCACTCACTGCTTGTTCAAGTGCTGTCCCGTGCACAGTCTCCACCATATTCTCCCGCTGTCATGGTCTTTACCAGACTTCAGTACTCACAGTGAGTGTCCTGTTGGGGGTTTCTATTGCTGCGGTGAAACATCATGACCGATATAATTTGGGGAAGAAAGTTTATTTGGTTTACAGATCCCAAGTCACAGACCATTGAGGGAAGTCAGGACAGGAACTCAAACAGGGCAGGAACCTGGAGGGAGGAGGCTGGCGCAGAGGCCATGGAGGGTGCTGCTGACTGGCTTGCTCTTTGTGGCTCGCTCACCTTGCTCTCTTATAGAACCCAGGACCGCCAGCCTGGGGAGGCCCCACCCATACCAGCATCATGAATTAAGAAAATGTCCTACAGGTTTGTCTGCCTCCAGCCTGATCTTGTGGAAGTATTTTCTTTATTGAGGTCCCTCTTCCCCTTCTCTTGTGTGACTATAGCCTGTGTCATGTTGAAATAAAAGTAGCTAGCACAGTTTTGGGCAAAAAAAACCTCTGAAACCAGGAGCCAGAATAAATCTGTCCTCCCTTGAATCCTCTGTCAGGTATTCTGTCACAGTAAAAACAAAATACTTAGAAAAGGGCTAAGGTGTGGGTGGGGAGGTGGGGGAGAAAGACACAGGTATTGTATACAAGTTTTCTCTGGATCCTGCAGGGAAGCACCTTAATCAGGCAGGTAAACAACTCAAGTAGCTTCAGGAAGTCCCTGAGACTGACCAGATACAGTAAGTCCCTCCCTGTCAAAGTATGCAATAAAACCTGAGAGTCCCTCTAAGACTAGAGAAATAGAACTGTCAAAAAGACTCCTAGACTAGCCAAGATACAAAGAAGACTGAGACAAACAAAGTCGAAAAAAGACTCTGAGACCAGACCAGCTACAAGGAAGGAGCAGAAACCAGCTGAGCTGCCTGGAAGAGGTTTAGACCAATTGAGGTACCTGGAGAGATGACTCTCCGACCTGTAGAGCTAGCTGCCTGCAGGTTGTGCCGTGTGCTCCAGGTTCCCAGCTTTTGTGAGCCCACGCTCAGGGCTCAGGAGGACCTTGGTGATGCCATCTGAGTCATTTCTGCTCCTGTAACTAACCTCTTACCCATAATTCTGTCAGGAACCCCAGTACAACTTATTGCTTCACCAAGTTGGTCTTTGACAGTGGCTGTACTGTGGCCTGTCAAGGGCTCTCTGGGCTGAGTAGACGGCATGTGTTTGCATTTTCCTCAGGAAACGTTTTGTCACACAACAGCAGGGGAGAACAGAGGTGGGGGTGGGGGAGTGTGGAGAAAGGGAGGAAGAGAGAGAGAGATAGGGAGAGACAAGGGAGGTAGAGAGGAGAGTAAGAGAGGGAGGGGGAGAGAGAAAGAGAGAGAGGGAGATAGGGTGGGAGGGAAACAGATTCTTGGAAAAGCCAGCACAAGTGCTGTGATCTTCATGTACGTTCTCTTCTTGGAATATAAAAAATAAAATAAAACTCTAGCTGTCTCAGGCAAGCTTTCGCTTCCATTGTTCCTGTAGCTGTTACTCACCTGTCAGCAATTATTTCCCACTCAGCCTGCTGGGATAGTCACTCCCCCCCCCATTTTCCCAACCTATTAAGTAAACACAGGAGCTGTGAGCTCCTTTAGAGCGTTTGTCAGGCTGCGTTCCTGTCAGGGAAAGAGAGAGAGCATTAGATGGCCATTTTGCTGAACTTGGCAGTTTAATGTAATGGCGAGATGTTTTACCACCTCTGTATTTTAAAATATTTTAATTCCCTGAAAAAAAAAACCAAACAACAAAAAAGCGATATTATGTAGCTACACTTTTCTCAGCTCCTCCAGGCTTGACCCAGTAGGAGCAACAGGAATCTATCTATGCCTTCTGAAATAGTGGGACCAAGTCTTTGAAACGCTACTGAGTCCTGCTCCCACTTGGGGGTGACAGAGTGCGTGTGGTGGAGTTGGCCTCCTCCTGTGGGCTGCTTCAAACAATTTTCTAGCTACTTCTACCTCTGACTTTTCTCTTGTGAGGTCATTTCCTCCTCACAATGCCCACCTCCGTTTTCATTAATAAAAGTCTCAGGAGGGGCGGGAGAGATGGCTCAGTGGCTAAGACTTCACTGCTACTGCAGAGAGCCCTAGCTTGATTCCTAGCACTCGCACACACACCTGTAACTCAGGTTCCAGGGACTCTGGTGCCCCCTTTTGGCCTCTGAGGGCACTGCATGCATGCGGTACATAAACACTCCGGCAAACCTTCATATACGTAAAATAAAAATAATATTTTTTCCTAAAAACATCTTTCTTTATTGATAAATCACTTCTTTATTGATAATTTATCTCTATTGATAAATGCACAAGTACTTCCTCTGAATGACTCCTTTCAAGATAAACTTGTCGGATTGGTCTTGGAATTCACCCCATTTGCTTCACACACACGTGAGCACACACACACACACACACACACGTATACATGCATATACACACAAACACACACGTACACACGTGTACACACACTACACACGCATGCACACATGTGTACACAAACACACATGCACACACATGTGTACACGCATGCATGCACACACAGAGGCACGCACGCATGCATGCATGGGGATTTTGTGAGGCTTCTGGTTGCTCAGAAACTGTACTTTAGCAGGCTGCCAAGAGCAGCTCTGCTCCTGCAGAGGTGGGTGATTATGGGAAAGTAATTTTTAGAATGGCCACATTAAACAGTAACGAGGGAAGGCTCCCTGGGGGAATTTTGCGGCTTTGCGTGACCTTCCTTAATGTAAATTTCAGAGGTGTTGATGCACCAATCAGAACAGCCATCATGATTTTAATTTGCACACGCTCTTGCAGGCAGCTGGAGTGTGAGCTTGGTGTGTGTGTGGCGGTGAGTCAGGAGGCCTTGTGCCCTTGGGTGCCCACTCCTGAGGACTTCGAGCAGGGCTCTTATTTTTGATAATGCGCAGTCTCGAAAATGTCCACTGTAGTTGAAAATGGTCGCTGTTTAACATTATGTATGGCCTTCCTGTGGTCCTGCTGACCCAACGGGTGTTTGCTCAGTGGCTCAGAGAAGGATTGTGGGAGGGTTAGAGGAGGCAATGCTCTCAGTCACCCAGAAGCCCTATTTATGGAGTGTGTGTGTGTGTGTGTGTGTGTGTGTGTGCGCGCGCGCGTGCATGCGCGCACACTCGTGCATCTGTGAAGGGGTGGGGCTTTATCATTCATCTTTCTTTCCCCGAATCCCCTTCCTCTAAATTTCCCTCTGCCACTCTGCTCCAGAGGTGAGGTGTGAACAGTACTGGAGCGTGCACTCACATTGTCTGTCTGGGGAGGGAAATGTCCCCAGGGGGTGGCTGTGTGGACACAGCAGAGTTAAGTGAGGTAGGAGGGAGGGATGCTTCATGCCTCCTGGTTCTCAGAGAGGACTCAGAGATGGGAGCGGGCTCTGGCAACCTTCACCAGATGCCTCTGTCTTTCCCAGCATTCACCTCTGAGCTGTCTTTCCCAGCATTCACCGCTGAGCTGTCTTTCCCAGCATTCACCGCTGAGCTGTCTTTCCCAGCATTCACCGCTGAGCTGTCTTTCCCAGCATTCACCTCTGAGCCGTCCGTCTTCCCCTGGTCCTCAGGACTGCTGCTCTGTGCCTCTGTGGTTTACAGAATCAGCTTCCAGCTGTTCTGCACCTTAAAGTGGCAGCGTCTTTCTGCTTGGCCCCTGTTGCTCCTCTCAGGTTGCTTGCATTTGAGGGTTTCCCACTTCTGGCCAATTGGAGAGGAATGTGGGTGTATGCACATCCCTCTCCCTTCATTAGGGGAGGAAGGGATTAATCCGGCAGACGGTGTCCAGAGAGACCAAGTCCAATCCCAAGCAGGTCCTGAGAACCAGACAAGGTCGGGATCGCTTTACATGTCATCCAGCACTGCGTCACACCGCTGTTCCAACAGCCTCCGTCTTCTGGCAGTCTAAAACAGCGAGGTGTTAAACGCTTAACCATCTACGCGTTGTTTTTAAAAATGTACCCACACACATGTGGCGTGCAGACATCCGCTCAAGCATACACATACACATTCAATAAATATTAAAAAAAAATTAAAACTGCACACACATCTTTGGTGGGATCTTTGGTCACATTGTGAACCTAGAGATTGTGAACTGGAAAACAAAAAAATAATCTGTTACTCGTTGTGATGTAGCTGAGCCCTAGCGCACACACCTTTAACCCAAGAGCTTTCTGCAAACCAGAGCTACAGGAAGTCAGGATAGGTAAGCGGTAGAGAGCAACCAGCAGAGGGGGGGATGGGCATGAGGAAAGAGAAGGGAGGGTCTTTGAGTTGAAAGGTACTTAAGACAGGGTGGATAGGACTGGGAGCCGTTTCCTTCCCGATGCCAGTGGAGTAGGGCGGTCAGCAGGTTTGCACCCCAGCTTCTGGCTCCAGAGTCTTGTTGATAAAATTGGACAGCAGGGATTTTATTTTAAAACAGCCCATGGCATTGAAGTAACAATTCACACCCATGGGGGCGGGCGTCCTTCAAAGGTGGCAGCCGTGGTAGACGTCATCCATCGAAAGAGGGCAGTGAGACATCAGAGTCCTCCGGGCTTCGCTGGCAGAAACATAAGGTAGCTGTGACTTTGGAAATTACTTGGCAATTGCTTAAAAGCATTAAGCGGGAATGAACGAATCACTTGGCGGTTCCACAGCTAAGAATCTACCAGAAATTCAATGCTGTCCATGCAGTCACCCTTGGGCCTCACTGCAGGTAGTCTGTAAGGAAGAGGCCCAAGCCAGGGGCCTGCATGGAGGGCTCTGAAGGGTCCAGGGCATGACACATTCTGGGCTGATGACTCCCTTTTCTCCAGCAGGGTCCTGCCTAACTCATCCTGGGACGATGGGAGCCTGCACTTGCCTCAGCTACGCAGAATTTTCAAACAATTTCAAGCCGGAGAAGCCTGTAACCCATACAAGGATGAATTGTTTGCCTTTCTTCTGTTTCCCATTGACATGATCAGGAAGGGCTGGCCTCTCTCTCATCCCTTTATTTTTTACTAAATATGTTTTTGAACATTCTTTGTATTATTGTTTGTGTTATTGTTGGCGTGTTCTCTGTGGCACATTCTGGGCTGATGGCCTCCTATGGCCATGTGTGGCAGTAATGGCCACCTTTGAACTTGCTTTTAGCCTTTTGTCATGTTACAAAGACATGGCTGGAGACCCAGAAATGCTGAATTCTCAGTTGCCTCTTTGTCAACCCCTCCCACCAAGGACTGATAATCTGTGTAGGAGCAATTGGAAGCCTAAGAGCATTGCCATCTGAGGACTATGGAAAAAGTCAAGGCTCTCACCCCAAGTCTTGATTTTAGGCCTAGCTGCACCTTGACATGTCACTGGGTGAGAACCTGGTAGTGTGTGTGTGTCCCAGTGGGGTCTATCCCAGAATTTACAGGGCTGCAGGTTCAGGTACATAATGAGTAGTTTCTCTCAGCTGACGTTACCCCTCCTCCCTTGGTAAACCCTGAATTCACCAGGAAGCAGGTCTCAGTCTGCAGCGGCTTCATCATGGAGATTACCTGCAAATCAGACTTAAGTGGTGCTCTGTGGAAGACCCCAGCTCCTGTCTCAGCGAGAAAACCCCAAGAAGTCGGCTTTGGACGGTTGTCATGGCCACTGGCTCTGTAGAGAGCAGCCTCCTTCTCAGTGAGGCAGGAGAACAAAGATTCAATTGCCAGAGTTTCTTTCCTGGGTAGATAATTTCAGGAGAGTTTTTCTGCGTCTCATTTTATTCTTTAAAACACAACGGGAGTAGCGTTGGTATTCTAGACTGCACCCCCATAGCTACCTGGCAGTAGCCAGGTATGCTCCGCCCCACAGTTGCCTAGCAACAGTCAGGTATGCTCCGCCCCACAGTTGCTTAGCAACAGCCAGCTGTGCCTGCCTATAAAGGGGCTGCTTGCCCCTCCCTCCCTCCCTCTCTCTCTCTCTCTCTCTCTCTCTCTCTCTCTCTCTCTCTCTCTCTCCCCCCCCTTCTTGTCTTTGTCCTTGTCCCTTCTCTCCCTACCCCCAACCCCCTTCCCTCCACGTGCCCATGGCCACCTTTCCTCTCTTTCACTCTTCTTCTCTCATTAAACCTCTCCGTATGTTGGTTTGGTGTGTTCTGTCCCGGCACGGGCCGAGATTTAAACCCTAACGAGTAGTATTGGACTAACGCGTAAATTATGTGCGTGTTTAAATTATGCGGATGTGGAGACCAATGGATTTGGCACGTCTGCTCACACAGCAGAGCCTCACGCAGTTGTGGCCATTTTTTCCTTAAGGAGAGACTAAAACTTTCCACTCCAGAGGCTTCTTCCTCAGCTGCAGCGCCCGAAATGTCACCTCGAACAGCCCACTTTCAATCTCTGCGTAACATCTCGGCTCTGGAATGTGGGAACTGGAGACGCTGTTTGTTTTATGCTCCCGAATCCTGGAACCGGAATTACAGCGTGTTCTCCTGTCTTCCCAGGGAAAGCAGGCCCCTCCACCCCAGTGAGTTCCACAGCTCCGGAGTCCCGCTGACTGAGCTGCTGTTTAAAATCCCTCCAGAGCCAGAGTCTGTCCGAGTCTCCTGCTGGGTGTCTGCTTTGCATCAAACTGAGCCCAGAATTGATTCTGGACCGGGTAGACCTCGGGATTCGTGGGGGAAATCATAACAGTATCTCAGCCTTCTGAGCAGCTGGTTTGCCGCTGACTCCGCAGGCCTCTGAGAAGCTGCAGAGATGGTTCCTTGAGCCAGAAGCTGGATATAAACACTGCTGGATTTATCCCCAGATGCCTCAAAAATGACTGATCGCTGTGAGTCTGCCACTTCCAAGTTGTGGAATGGAGTGTCCTACTGGCATGAGAAATAGTCAAATCCTTGGTCTTCCTCTGGTAAAAACAAACAGCCTGACAGACCATGTTTTATAAGGCTGAGACAAAGCAGACTCAGCAAGTGTTAAACAAGGGTAGGACTTCCCACAAGCAAAGGCTTCTGGGTTCTCCTAAGTGGAAAGGTGAGATTTGGCGGCCTTGAGACATTTCGTAATCAGAATTGTCACTTTGATTGGACTGAGAAATGTGTAGATCACTGAGGGGCTCTTATGGGTGTGCTTCCAGGGCTCGGGCCTAATGAACGGTTTAATTCAGTAGAGTCCGTGTTTACGTAGTCACTACTGAGGATCAGTGAAATGGTGGAAGCTGGGTCCTGGTGGAAGCTGGGGACTGCCCTTCAGTTGCTTCTAACCCTGGCCTCTTCTTCCATTTTGAGATGAATGACTGAAGCTTTTGAACCAAAAATAAAAATAAAAATCTCCCCTCTCCATTGGTTATTTCTGCCAGGTTCTGTTAATAAGTGAGGTAGGGGTAAGGTGGGAGGGGGCTGCCAGAAAGTGTTCTCGTATGGAGGCAAAACTCTCTTGCCCCGGGATGTTCTAGAAAAGTAAGGCTTCCAGGTCTGCAGGAAAGTCGGAGTTATGGGGTGTGGTAGAGTAGGGGTACAGAAACAGTCCTATCCATCCCAAACGTTATGGAAGACAAGGTGAGGTCGACCTTCAGGGTAAGGCCTTTTTATGCTTTGGCGTAATTTCAGGTTTCTCTTCATCCTGAAAATAAATCCTCCTCACCTGCAGAAGCCGGAAACCCAAGTAGCGGGAGACAAGGCTGATTCCCCACAAAGACGGAAAAGGCTTAATTATGCAAATACGCAGTGGAGCAGCTCATTCATATTAAAATGTCAGTCCGCTCCTGCGGCTGGTGGGCTGGTTGGTGCTGATGCAGGGGTGGGAAAGGCTCCTCCAATCTGAGGGACTGATGGCCGCTCCTGGTTGTCCACCTGTCCGTCACCCCTGGGAACCACAGACGAACAGCCTCCCTTTATCAGATTGGCTCATGGGCACTCGTGGGGGGCATTTTCTTGATTGCTAATTGATGTTCAGAGGGCCGGGTTCACCAGGGAAGGTCCTATCCCTGGGCGGGTGCCCTTGGCTGTCTGAACAAGCCAGTAAGCCTAGTAGTCCGTCCATGCTTCTGCTTCCGGCCCCGGCCTTGGCTCCCCTTGATGACCGACTGTAGCCCGTAAGATGAATTAAACCCTTTTCTCAAGTTGCTTTCAGGCCACGGTGTTCATCGTACCAACGTAGAACAAGGGCGCTCCAGACAATCCTGTCCAGCCTCGCTGAAAATCCAGAGAGGGAAGGCGGCAAGCCCCGTGTACCTCCCACTTCCCAGGGCCTGTGGAGGGGCTGGCTCTCCTGCAGGGAACAATGCGGCGCTTTTTCCTGTGAGATAACCCAGGTTTAGGGAAATGAGTCACTGCAGGCCCATTGTATGATTGTCCCCAGCATGTGAGCCACACCCCTCTGATGAATTGGTGAAACCCAGTCTTCTTTAAAGGTGAACTGGTGTCTCTCGGGAGTCAGCCATGGCCTCATCATATTTTGAAGACTGAGTGAATTTGGGTCTGAGATCCATGTGGGCTTGGATTCCTTAGGGTCCCTTCCTTCCAACTGCTGGTGACCACCCATATCCCAAGAGGTCAGCGCTAAGACAGGGCAGTTGTGAGCAGCACCCTAAAGGCCAGGTTCCGGGGTGGGGAAGCTCTGCGAGCAAATGTTAATCCTGTCCCATGTGTTGTCCCTTCCCTTGTCCCAGAATGTTGAGTCTTGTTATATTGTTGTCTCCTCTCTTAAGACTTAGTCCAGCTGGGCCAACCAGTTACCTGGTAATAAACTGTTGCTTGGAAAAGCTGATGCACCTGAAACAGACCTTGCTAAAATGGTGGGAGGAGTAATCCCTCTGTATAGATAGCGGACACTTCTTTCCCAGATGGGCCCTAGTGGACTGCTTATAGAACTGCCATGTTTCTGATAAGTTAGGGCTTGTCTGAATACTGACTCAGGAAAATGTTCTCTCTCCCTCCCCTCCCCCCCTCCCTCCCCTCCCCCCTCCCCCTCCCCTCCTCCCTCCTTCCCTCCTTTTTTTTTTAATACATTTTTTTTTTTTCCGGAGCTGGGGACCAACCCAGGGCCTTGCGCTTGCTAGGCAAACACTCTACCACTGAGCTAAATCCCTAACCCCACCTCCTTCTTTTTGTTGCCAGATTCCTTCTGGCTATGCCAAGGTTTGACTGGAGTGTTTTTGTCTTTGCTTTCATTCTAATTAAATTGTTCTTAGACTTAGAAGCCATTCTCAGGCCCTTATTAATGAGAACAAGAACCCAAGGGGCAATCCTGGTCACATGTGTCACCTCAGGTGGAAGTGGCCCACGTTTCAGGTAAGAGATGAGAACATCAACGCTGACCAGCGGGGGGTGTGGATCTGAAATACCCCGAAGCCTTTGCAGAGGTCTGAGAGGCTTTAGCTCCTGAAATAAAGGTAGCCAGGGGATTGCTCCTTGGTCACTAGGCAGAATAATTAAGTGCTAAGGTCTGGGGTAGGCAGCTTTCTGACTGGCTGGAAACTGGCCGTCTGGCATCAGCAAGGACAGCTTTCAGAGTAGCCATTTCCCTAAGCCACTGTACCCCCTCCTCCCCACCCCCACATGTACACACGAGGCATGGGTACACAGAATCGACGACTCAGATTCATGCAGCTTTAGCAATTCCGTGTAATTGAGGATGAATACTGAGGTAGGAGACATGCTGAAGAGATCTCTGTCACAGCCTTCCCCGCCTGTCTGCAAAACTTCCCACCGTCTGTTTCTTTCTTCTGTTTCTTTCTCATGAATTGTTTTTATCTCTTCGTGGCCATTTTCTCATTAGACTACGTGCTGCTTGGATCTCATTTCAGTCCATCTTATGGTTTACTGTTTTCAACCACTTCCCACAAGCTAGGGTCATCTGGCAGTTGGGCATACGCCGCCATCAGATAGGCAAGACTGTAGGGAATCTTCTTGATTAGTGACTGATGTGGGACGGCTCAGCCCACTGTGGCTATTGCTGCCCCGAAGCAGGCCAGGAGGAGCAGGCCCCGAAGCAGGCCGGGAGGAGCAGGTCGGGAGGAGCAGGTCGGGAGGAGCAGGCCGGGAGGAGCAGGCCGGGAGGAGCAGGCCGGAGAGCAGGCCAGGAGGAGCAGGCCAGGAGGAGCAGGCCAGGAGGAGCAGGCCAGGAGGAGCAGGCCGGGAGGAGCAGGCCGGGAGGAGCAGGCCAGGAGGAGCAGGCCGGGAGGAGCAGGTTGGGAGGAGCAGGCCGGGAGGAGCAGGTCGGGAGGAGCAGGTCAGGAGGAGCAGGTCAGGAGGAGCAGGTCAGGAGGAGCAGGCCGGGAGGAGCAGGCCGGGAGGAGCAGGTCGGGAGGGCAGCAGGTCAGGGAGCAGTTTCTTCTCCTTGGCTTCTTCCCATGTCCTGCCTCTGGGCTGTTGCCCTGACTTGCCCTAATGGTGGACTACAGTGTGGAAGTGTAAGCCAGATAAACCCTTTCTTATCAAACCGCCACTGGCCATGGTTCTTATCACAGCAATAAAAATAATTAATTTTAAATAATAAACACTAAAATTTAAATATAAAATATAATAAAATAAATAACAAAGAAATATATAACATAATAAGTAATAAGTAATGTATTTAATAGGAATAATATAATGTAAAATATAAATGAATATAAATAAAATATAAATATAATATAAAATTAATAGTAAATATTTAAATAATAAATTAAAAACTTACAGACTGTGAATTTGTAAGGTCACTGAACACCTAAGTTTGCTGTCGCACAGTATATACTTCCTGTAGACTTTTCCTAATGAGTAAGTTAACTAAAGGTTCCTATTTGTTGAGAAACAAGTTAGCTTTTTTTTTTTTTTAATACCAGCCAGCTTTCGATTCTTTCGTGTTATGTTGAAACTGTCAAAATGCAAAATCTCAGTTATTTTCCTGGCTCTGGAGTCTTCCATTTCCCTGTGTATAAACTGATAACATGTCTGCTTCACTGCATGGTTAAGGGGGAGTAGATACGAGAGGAGAGAGAAAAGAGCAGCCAGAGGCGTCTGGAAGAATCCAGAGCAAAGAGGGAGACATAGACGGAGCATGGCAGGCTGGCTGGACCTGGTCGTGGAGAGGGGGAGGGGGGAGAGGGGGGGAGAGGGGGGGGAGGGGGGGGAGGGGGGGAAGGAGGGGAGGGGGGGGGGGGGGGGGAGGGGGGGGAGGGGGGGGAGGGGGAGGAGGGGGGAGGGAGGGGAGGGAGGGGGGGGAGGGGGGGAGGGGGGGGGGGGAGGGGGGGGGGGGGGGGGGGGGGGGGGGGGGGGGGGAGGGGGGGGAGGGGGGGGGGGGGAGGGGAGGGGGGGAGGGGGGAGGGGAGGGGGGGAGGGGGAGGAGGGGAGGAGGGGGGGGGAGGGAGGAGGAGGGGGAGGGGAGGGGAGAGCGGGAGGGAGGAGGAGAGGGGGAGGGAGGGGGAGACGGGGAGGGAGAGAGGATGAGGGAGGAGGAGAGGGGGAGGGAGGGGGAGAGGGGGAGGGAGAGAGTAAACCCAGACACAAACATAGGCGAGAACACAGCTGAAATAGCAGAGTTATAAGGAGAACGAGGGGCGGGAAGCCTGCGAGCTGGGGTGGGGGGTTGGTGTAGGGAGGAGGTGAGAAGGGCCGGGATACCAATGTGGACTTTTAAAGGTGTAACTGGTACTGCGGGAGCCTGGAGGCTACGTGTGCTCTGGTGTGTTAATAGGCTTCTCGGGTAGCCTTTTGTCCCTTCTGCCTTTTAGAGTTATCTTTGGACCTGACCCCTGCCATCTGTATGCATGGTCCCACGTGGGACACATCAGCAGGTGCTCTACACGTGGGGAGACGTTAAGGAAAACACAGTCCAAGTCCTTGGAGTTGGTATCAAGTGGGAGAGTTCTTGACACAGGCGTAAATGTCTGATTCATACAATCAAGGGACTTTCTAGGACCAGTGAAATGGTTCCTCGGGTAAAAGCACTTAAGACCCGTGTGGTAGAAGGAGATTTGTGCAAATTGTCTCTGACCTCCATAGAGGGAATGTGTGTATGAATGGGCACGGCAATGCACACACACACACACACACACACACACACACACACATATACACCTCTGGCTTTAAATAAGTAAATACATACATACATACATACATACATACATACATACATACATACATAAATGTGACTTTAAAAAGAAGGAGATAGGGTTGGGGATTTAGCTCAGTGGTAGAGCGCTTGCCTAGCAAGCGCAAGGCCCTGGGTTCGGTCCCCAGCTCTGAAAAAAAAGAAAAAAAATAAATAAAATAAAAAGGAGATAAACTAACAAGTGTTTGTAACAGGGGATGCCAGGAAAGGTCGTGAAAGGAATGGCTAAACAGGAGTTTAAGGAATACACAAGAACCATGGCCAGGAGAGGACGCAATGGCATTTGACTATGCAAATGAGACACGTGACACATCTTCAGCCTTGCATGCTGGTCGTGCTCCCTGTGTCAGACCTGTGTAGAGACAGAATCAATAAGAGAGGGTGTGTGTGTGTGTGTGTGTGTGTGTGTGTGTGTGTGTGTGTGTGTGGTTAATTATTTATATAATATGTAGCTAAAATATATATTATTTATTGTCAAGTTATACAGATACTGGTTTGGTTTTTTTTCTTTTTCTTTTTTCTTTTTTTCGGAGCTGGGGACCGAACCAAGGGCCTTGCACTTGCTAGGCAAGCACTCTACCACTGAGCTAAATCCCCAACCCTACAGACACTGTTAACAATCATATGTTACAAAAGTGTGCCTTTTGGATCCGTGTGATAATAGTAATCCGTGAGGCTGTGGAGGTTGGGAAAGTCCCACAGTTCGTGGTGTGCAAGCTGGAGCCGCGGGTTGCTGGTGTCACAACTCAGTCCAAGTCTGCAGGGTTGTTGGAGGCTGCTGTTATGAAGCCGGGGCCCAGAGCAGAAGAACATGAAATGTCTCAGCTCAAGCAGTGGGGAGGAGTGCGAGGCAGAGTCCTCCTGGATTTTTACTCTCTGTGCCTTCAATAGATTGGATGATGCCCAGCCACGTTGGGGAGGCCCATCCACCTCCCTGACTCCTGTGGTTTGTCGGGCTACCCTGTGGTCCACTCAGATTCACCCAGTAATCCAAGGTTTGCAGAGCATCCGTGAACGAAGTTTCAAATTCTACTGTGCGTTGGTGGTGCAGTCCCATCTCTCTAGTCTTTAAGTGTCCCGTAAGTGTCCCGGTGTGGACAATGTAGGTGTCTGAGTTCAGCAGAGCCATATGCTCTTGCTTCAGAGGGGCGGCAAGTCAAGAACTAGGATACCTCTGCCCTTGCTCACAAGACTTTCACAGACCCAGTGGCCCTCGAGTTCTTGCTTCGATAATTTGATTGAAATTCACAGACCACAGCCGGTGAGTTTTAGGGAGAAGTTTATTATAGATTAATAGGTGGGAGGTAGAGTGAGGTGGGACAGAGAGCAGGACCCCAGGGATTCAGGGATGGGGTACCACTGAGATGTCATCCTGGGGGCTCTTGGGAAGACTTTGGGGTGAATAGTGGGAAGGAGGATGAACCAGTCAGTCAGGCTGGCCACAGGAATCACGTCACCACATCACTCATGGCTTCCAGGAAGAGATAACAGGAGACCAGGGACCAGGACTCTGTGCTGGTATTCCTGGCCTGCAGCAAAGACGTTATTGGGATTGTCGTTTTGAGGTGCCTGCCCTGCTTGGCTGGGTTCTGTCTTACCCTGGTTGGTTCCACTCCCATTCAGCGTTGAGTGGCGGGTATGACGCAGAGGAACCCATGTTCTCTGCAGCCAAGCTGGCTTTAGAGCTATGGTAAAGCAGCGGAGGCTGATCAGGGGAAAATACCTCCCTCCAGTAATCAGAATGGTCTGGTAGGAGCCTGACATTCTAGTTGGACACGTCAGTCACCTGGCTAAGGGACCCCCTCAAGGAAGCAGCGTCACCTTTAACTGTGCTAAACAGATAGGACACGTCACTAGTGCTTATGGAAATAATTATTTTTAAACCAAGAATTCCTGGCCCCTAGCACAGTCCCTCCAGAGTCACCATGACAACGTTCTCCTGGGTCTGCTTGCCTTTCAGAAAAAGGAACTCTCTTTCCTCTCCTAGCTCTTCAGGAGCAGGCCAGATCCTCGGTGTGCTTTCTCTGGTACTTCCCCCACCCTTTTTCCTCTAAACCTTCCCACTCCACAGCTGACCTCCAAACCGGCTTTAGAAAGGCACGACTTTCTCACTCTCTCTCTTTTTTTCCCCCTCCAATTTCTCACCTTCTACCCCTGGGGCAGAGCTGTTGCCTCCCTGTTTTTTTTTTTTTTTAAACTAATGAACATGTCCTCAAGCTACCTTTTGAATTCGTTCTTCTTTTATTATGAAGACTAAGAGTCCCAGAGGGGATCCCAGTGTCTTTACTGTCTCTGCCATCTCTGCTACTTTCCGTAGCAGCGCTGGAAAACCAAGTGTCAGTTGTGCACGAGGAAGGCGAGAGCTAGCGGCTCTGAACTGGCCTCGTGGCTGGGATATCTGACAAAGATTCCATGATCCCCGGCTTTGCAGCCCTCAGCTTCAGTGGCAGGTTCTATGTTTGGCTGCAGCAGCACACATTTTGCTCTTCTTGGTGGCCCCCCACTTGGTGGCCCCCCACTTGGTGGCACCCCACTTGGTGGCACCCCACTTGGCCTGTGTGTGTGTGCGGTCTATTTCTATCCTTTTGTGTTATGTCCCTGAGAATTCATAGTCGATGGTGGTTTTGTTTGTTTTGTTTTGTGACCAATATCAAAAGACAACTAGTTTCATGCCTCAGGATTTTGTATTCAGAATGAAGCTAGAACTCACTTGAGATCTGGGCCTCCCGAGAAGCATTCGTTCCCTGGGGTCGTGACAGTGGTGACGCAGTGAGCATCTCCCGCTTTGAAGATGGAGACAGGCTGTTGAATTCTTCCTTTGCCGAGAGTAGAACCTGGGAGTAACTCGTTCTCACGAGGGCTGGCAGCAGAATTGAGATTTTTTTTTTTTTTAAAATGGGTTCTATGACATCATACCGCCATGGCTTTAAAAACCTTTAGCAGAGCGGCTGGAGAGAGAGCACAGTGGTTAGGAGTCTTTACTGCTCTTGCAGAGGACCTGGGCTCACTTTCCAGCACCCACATCATGGGGCTCCCAGCTGCCTGTAACTCCGGGAGCCCAACGTTCACAGACCCTCACAGGAACCTGCACGGAAACTCACGCGGGCGCACACCTTGATTTAAAAAACACAAGCCGGCAGATGAGGCCGAAGCGCCTTAGCTGAGGGTATTTTTTTACTCCGGTTGAAGGAAGGGGACACTAACCCACCCACAACAAATCTGACCAAAAACTCTGTCCTGCCTACGAGATGTGCAGGGATAAAGACGGAGCAGAGACTGAGGGAATGGCCAACCAATGGCTGACCCAACTTGAGACCCACCGTATGGGGAGGGCCACCCCCCGATACTGTTAATGGTCCTCTGCTATGCTTGCAGACAGGAGCCTGGCGTGACTGTCCTCTGAGAGGCTTCTCTAGCAGCAGAGGAAACAGATGTAGAGACCCACAGCCAAACATCAGGCAAAGCTCTGGGGGTCTTGAGGAAGAGGGGGAGGAAGGATTGAGGGAGCCGGAGGTGTCAAGGACACCACAAGAAAACCCACAAGGGTCAGCTAACCTTGGCTCATGGGCGCTCACAGACACTGGGCCACCAACCAAAGAGCTGGACCGAGGTCTCCACACATCTGTAGCAGATGTGAGGCTTGGTCATCACGTGCGGGTCCCCTAAAAACCACAGCCTGAGCTGCCTCTGACTCTGTTGCCTGCCACTGGACCCCCTTCTCTAGCTGGACTGCCTGGTTGGGCCTCAGTGGGAGAGAGGATGCTCTTAGTCCTGCTGCAACTCGGTGTCCCAGGGTGGGTTGGCGCCCATGGGGGCTTCCCCTTCTCTGAGAAGGGAAAAGGGTAGTGGGGGAGGGGGGTTTGTGAAGGTGGGAGTGGGAGGAGAGGGGAGAGGAGGGCTGCGATCAGGATGTAAAGCAAATAAACAAATAATTAATAAGAACTCAAAGAGGGAGCACATATGAAGTTACGGGGCTCAGAGTCATTCGTGACTGCGTGCACAAGAGTCCTCCAGCAGGGCAAAAGCCATTTTACCAACTCTCCACTGCTGTCCACTTAACAACAGTAAAACAAGGTCCGCAAGTTTACTATTTGATTAAGATAAACCACATTTGTCTTTGTAACATCCAGGTTAACAAACAATAGAACATGTGTTTTGGAGACCTCTAAGATACCTTGGTACCCAAAGACTTACATTATCATATAAATTTTTAAAATTACTTTTTTCCATACAATATTAATTTTGATCCTATTCTTTCTCCTCTCCCAACTCTTCCTGGATCCTGTTTCCTTCTCACGTTTGTGTGTCTGTCTGCATGCGTGTACCTCTGGAGGCCAGAAGGTAGCATTGGGTGACCAGGCACTTACCTGCACAGGTAGTGTGAGCCACCATGTGGGTGCTGGGAACCGAACCCAGGTCCTCTGGACAGTGCTCTTCAGCATTGAATCCCCTTCCCAGCCCTGACACCCAACACTAACCAGGTATGGATGTCTGTGGACATCTATGTGATTGGAGCCAGAGGGGTTAACCTGGTGGGAACCGCCTTCTAGAGGCATCTTCCTCATGAGGCCAGCTTCCTACTTAAAGAATGAATCATGAAAAAGAATGCACATGTGCTTATAGAAAATAGGAAATATTTAATGTATATAAATTTATCTGCCTTGGCAATTATTTATTTACAACTGATGATTGATACCAACAATCGAGGTAAAGATATACATGAGGTATAAATATAATATTTAAATGCAATATTTTTATTTCCATCAACAAGATAACAATGAATAAAATACTGTGGTAGTTGACAGACAAGCGCGACGAGGCATCATTTCCCCCTCCCCTTTCCTTTATTTGAAAGATGCACCCTGTGGTTAGCGGAAATGATGTGATTAGTGCGTGCATAAAATCGGAAAGTCAGCTAAGTTGGAAGAGGAAGGGGCTGGGAAACACAATCATGTCATCTGATTCGGTTTTAGCATTCCCTAGATCCATGTTTCTCAAAGTATGTCCTCGAGACCAGCAACCCTGCATCCCTCAGGCTCATCAGAGACACTGAAGGCCAGGCCCACCCACGAGGCCTGGACCGGAGCCTGTTAACAAGGCCGTTAGGGGATTCCCAGTGCATGCCAACTCCCTGAGAAACGACGCTAGTTGTCCTGGGTGCCCGCTCTGCTTTCCAATGGCAGCCATGATGTAATAGAAGAAGTAAATTTGTCCAGTCCACTGAGAGCTGCCCAGGAGGCAACTTGTGGTCTGACTGCCACTGTCCCAGGTAGACACGGGAATGAAAAACTCCTACCCTGGGTTTTCCCTGTGCCATACCAAATATACAGAAAACAACTTTATTCCTCCCAATAAAATGATTACACACCACGGATAAAAGAAAACACTGCATTAGTGTATGTAACACAACAACAAAAACCGGGAAAACACATGTCTGTTTTTCTCCTTGTCTTCCGACACCAGTTGCTGAATTAGGATCTCAATCTTTGTCTAGACAGCCTAAGACAATCTTTCCTGGAGATCGGACATAATAAGTTATCTTTCTACAGATGTCATATCACAATAAAAAACAAAACAAAACAAAAAACCAACTCTATCCTCTCTTGGTTGAGAAAAGCCAGCTTGCTCATTCTGTACAAAAATAAATAAGATTGGGGTGCTGGTGCCAGATAGTGAGGAAACGTGGGATTGACACATCAGCCTGAAACTTATAAATAACTAATGATAGAGCTTTGGTCTTCTGTCAGTCTAAAACCCTGTCTCTTAGATTGCAAGGCTTCTTTAATGGCTTAGGTTCTAAGAGCATCATCTATAGGGTACTTGGAATTCCCTGAAGCTCTGATGACCCTGGACGCTTGGTAGAGCCTCCTCTCACTTTGTCTGGTGTCCAGAGTCAAGGTCAGTGCAAGAACGTGTTAAATAACTGTGGCCCCATGGGCCACTGGTCAAACAGATGACTAAACAGCATTACAAGACCTATCTGTGTCTCAAGAGGATGTGGGGGCTCCCTTTGCCTCTGAGGACAGGTTCCGCTGTTCACCCCTATGTAGGGGGTGGGTGGTCCTAGTTTTATTTCAGTCCCTGGTGCCAACTCCAACAGTCACTTGACATCTCACTCAAACTGCATCTGAGTGGGCTCAGAGGCAACGCAAAATCTAGCCTTGGATTTGGCAAATATCTCTCACCTGCCACTTCGTGTTAAAGAGAAGCTAATATTATTTCCCTCAATTTATGTCAACACCCCGCTGCAGTCCTTAAACATCGGAAATAGGCCAACCCGTGGAAGAAGCTTTTAACTCTGTTTTTCTTTGGTTAGCTAATCTTTGGGTGAGCATGGGCAGACTGACAGACCACACATTTCCCACGTTTGGTGTCTGTCAGCAGGCTCCGCTCAGCGGGAGGACGGGAGGGACACGGGGTCTACAGCAACCTTGGAAGTGCCATGTGAGAAGTCTCACAGAGTCAGACACAGAGTTCTATATAAAACCAGTATTTTACATATATACAGTAAGGGGAGATATACACACATATACAAATGCTACAGTACATTTATTTACAGCTAAGACACGCTTCTTAGAAGCCTTTAAATTAGCAAATTAGGCAATGCGGAAGGAATAACCCATTTAATTTTAAGCAATATAGATAAATGTTCTGCGACATTATATTAGTAGGGTTTATCATCTCCGGGCAGGCTAGGAACGGCCTCCACGGTCTCGTGACCTCCGGCTCCCACTGCGGCGCTCCTTTACATGCGTGCACGCCCCACACTGAGAGTCTCCCTTTCTCTTCTTGTTCCCTGAGTTTGAGTTCACGCTGGGGAAAGCTTAGATTTTTGTTTCTGGACCCTCAGCAACGAGAGGCTGGAAAGAGTTCCTAATTCTGGCAACTTCTGCGGCACAGAGGTGTCCGAAGCCTTTGCTGTACCATTCTGGGGAGTGGCCTCTGCAGGAGAGAACAAAGGAAATGGAAACCCTGTTAGGGGGCGGGGCCGTCCACGGGCTTGGGTCATCAGTACCCTGGGAACAGCGTGGAGCTGCTGCTTCGGGCATCTGCGGACCTCAGCATTTTGTCCTTATGATTCATCCGGTGCTTCAAAATGACAGCAACTTCTCATAGTGAACTAGAAGACTCACATTGAATTGGGAGGTGGTGGCGCACACCTTTAATCCCAGCACTGGGGAGGCAGAGACAGGTGGATCTCTGAGTTTGAGGCCAGCCTGGTCTATACAGTGAGTTCCAGGACAGCCAGGGCTACATGAGAAACCCTGTCCTGAAACCCCCCAAACCAAAAACCAAACCGAAACAAAAAACAATAAAAACTTCAGCCCTCACCCCAATAAATTTATATCTACCTATGCATAGAATTTGGTTTTGGCATCATGAATGCCTTAAAGTGTTCAGTTCAATTTAAGTTAGGAACAGAGGAGGAAGCAGGCATAAAAGACACACGGGAGGGCCTGAAGAGAAGGCTTAGCCAATAAAGAGTTTGATCAGCAGTCCTCCTGAGAAACGCCAGGTGTGGCAGAAACAGGATGTTCCCTGAGGGTCAATGGCCAGCCAGTGCAGCCAATCAGTTAGCACCAGGCACAGTGACAGACTCTGACTTCTCTCCCCTCTTACTTCAGGCGCCCACACAGAGCGCCTGAGAAAGACCCCTAGCATTGACCTCTGGCTCCCACATGGGCATATATTCCGTGCACATGAAAAAAAATAAAGGAATACATATAAGAGATTAGCATCGTATTTACTGAGCCTCGACACACCTATGTGTCCTCAAAATAGAACACAAGGCCACTACCAGGGGAGGTGATGACTCCCCTACTGGGAACACACCCAGAGAAAATGGGGAGTTCACTGCAGAACTATTCAGAAGAGTGAGCTGGGAATCACCCTTCGTGTGCAGCACTATGGGTAGATAAAGGGAATGTGATATATATATATATACACACATACACACATATATATGTGTGTGTATATATGTATATATACATATACATACATACATATATATGTATATATAGCTTTCTGTATCAGTGGTCTTCAACGCCTTTGGTAAACCTCTCTCTCTAAAAGTATTTACATTTTGATTCATAACAGTAGCAAAATTAGTTGTGAAGTAGCAACAAAAGTAACTTTATGGTTGGTTACCACAACACCGGGAACTGTGTTAAAGGGTCACAGAATTAGGCAATTTGAGAACTGCTGGTGTCTGTCTGTCTCTGTCTGTCTGTCAAACCATCTATCCACCTATCGCCTATCTGATGGTTCTTAGTCCTAGAAAGGGAGACACTGTTATTTTTACCAGTGAAGCTGAAGGATGTGCCTACATTGAACGTAAGTTAAGCACACCATACTAACCACTGCGTGCTCTTATTCCTATGTGGATTCTCAGAACGTGGAGCTCTTCTGAATCAGAGGGTAGGACAGTACTGACCAGAGACCATATAGAGTCGGAGCTACAGTGATAAACGTTGGCTGAATGAGGCAGCAATTCAACCTGACTGCAGTTCTAAGCAGTCATGATGACTGTATTTTTCTCATCGGGAATTTAAAGACTTGTGTACCGCCGTTCTGACCCACACGTGGTTAGGCCGGGCTCCACTTCTTCCACAGCTGACGAGGTCGATCAGCTGGGACCTGTGTGCTCCTCATCAATTCTGAGATATATTACAGGTGGCTTTAACTAATAGTTACTTTCCTGTGCCAGAGAAGGACCTGGGAAATTCTGGGAGCCTCTATTGACTTTCATCCTGACCCCTGACTCTGAGGACCCATTCCATGCAACGTCACAAGGTCGGTTTGCTGGCTCTAGGAGTGACCATGTGCTAGTCGTGTGACTGGAAACATGCTCCTGATCACTGTTGGACATGTTCACAGCTTGACTTGGTGATTCTGTCACGTGGACGTACGTCGAAACATCCTTCTGCATGTCACAAACACCACCCGCTTACTTGTGTGTGAAAAGGAATGAATAAGTTAGGGGAGGTATAAAGGAAAGCAAAGAAAAGCAAATTCTAGGGTGGGAGGGTGAGAGATGAGCGTGTATGGCCCCCTGGAGAAGCTGGCTCCCAGTGTGAGGAAACAGAGCAGAGGAGGGAGAAGCCAGAGTGACAAGCAGAGCTCAAGTGCACACACCATACGACCCGAGGCTCCGTGGCCCACCAGCACCCAGTGTGGCCACCAGCACCCAGTGTGGCCACTTACTTCAGGTCTATCCTGCAGATGTGGGTCAGCCTGGACTTGCCGGAGCCGCAGGGCTCTATCAGGTACTGAGAGTCCATCACCACCGCCCGCACACCACCCATGAGCTGGGCTTCTTCGTGCTCCACAGACAGGGACACCAGGGTGCACATTCCTTTGGGCAAATCGGTCTTCCAGGTCCTGGAGGCAAACAGGCCTCGTGTGAGGGTGATGGAGAGAGAGACAGGTGACCCTGAACATGCAACTAAGCCCACACTTGCGTCCTCCCACCCCAAACCTAGGCTCTAACTCAATGCTAGGCACTTGGATTAAGGTGATGGTTTCTATGAGCCTATGTAAAGTTTACACAATGAGGTCCAAAGGACAGATCTCATCTTCCTACTCAGAGGGTAGAAGCTCCCAGACCTGAGTTTAGAACCCCAAATTGAGGCCCCATCTTGGTCTGCTAACAAAGCCCCTGCCCAACATCAATGAGGCTACCAACTCTAGAAGAACCATGAAAACACTGTGCGAAGCAGAGTGTGGGTCTAGGTAGAGCTGGGACTGGGGGATGGGGCAGAGGAAGAATACAGGATCAGCTGATGCTTAATTTAAAAGAAATTGAACCTATGTTCATAGCTTTGTTTAAATGACTGTGTAGACACCCATAAGGAAGGGGAGGGGGGAGGGGGATGTTTACCCGGAAACCGGGAAAGGGAATAACACTCGAAATGTATATAAGAAATATTCAAGTTAATAAAAATAAATAAATAAATAAATAAAATAAATGGCTGTGTAGCTCTTGAGTGGGAGAAGAAATAGAGGGAGTTGATTTGAGTCCAGATGGAGAGGTAAGGAGGCCTAGTGGTGGGGAGAGCGGTCTAACTGGTAAACCATCCACAGAGAGCACAGGCCCCACAGTGGATGCGGTCAGATGCTGCCTGGGGTTTCCTGGTTAGTGAGTTACTGGAGGTGAGGCTTTCCCATGGTTTCTGTGGTCCGGTCGCTCTGTCCCGCAATGCCCTTTGCCATGCTATGACCTGGTGTTCTCAGACCGCTCAGCCTCCCGACTCAGGAGCTAAAGACAGATCTACTCTGTCACATAAATCGCAGTCTCAGAGGACTCCATGATAAGTAACGGGAAGCAAGTGAAGATTCTTGAAGCGAGTTTGAGTTTGGGAGGCTGATATGGCAGACAGAGACCTTCATCTTGGCCTTGCAAGCTCCTTCTCCAGGGGATTTTGGCTGGCGCACAGGTCTGCTGCTGAGCTGCGGTCCACCTCCCTCGCCATCGCCTCGAGTTATTTATTCCCTCTGGGACAGTCAGCCTGTACCCCTTCCTTACTATTTACTCTGCACGCAGAACACAGAAAGCGGCTCTGAGGATGGCTTAGTTGGTAAGGAGGCGGAGTCAATCCCCAGCGCCGGTATAAAAAAGCAGGCGTGATGGTGCACACTGGTGATCCCATCACTGTGAAGGAAGGCAGGACGTTCCTGGAGATGTCTGGGCAGTCATCTTAGCCTACTAGCCCTGGGTCCCAGAGAGAGACCCTGTCTCAAAGATAGTGAAGCAGATGGCTCCTATGGAACAACCAAGACTGACTTCTGCCCTAGGCACACGTGTGCAGGCAGGCTCTGTCTCTGTCTCTGTGTCTGTCTCTGTCTCTCTGTCTCTCAGAAATCTAACCTGGAGAGGAGACCAAGGTGGACCTGTTATGTCTACCCACGGCCTCCTCAGAGCCAGAGCTATGAATAGCATAAGGCATGATGGGCTGTTCTACAATAAATGGTGGGCTGGTAGGGCGCTGGAGGAGACAGAACGAGGGGGTTCCCTGCAGGGACGCACACCCCGTGTCCCACAGCTTCCATCCTGCACGGCCACTTCTTCTCTACTCGTTGAGTTAGACAATTAAATTTCAATGCCACAAGATGAGTGATGTCCTAATAACTGGCCACAGGCCACCCCCAGCTGATGTCCTACATTGTCCACCGGGACGAGGTCGCTGGGATGCACACGGATATTTAGGAGAAACAGATCCTTAAAAATTGAGATGCCACGGATCCAAACCAAAGCACAAAGGACTCATATGAAGTCACCTCTGGTTTGCCCTCAAAACTCACTTCATAAGGCGACTATTTCAAGCACACGTCTGGGGATTTCACAGGCAAATCCTCTTACCCTGCTGATGTGGGCAGAGACTGTTTACTTGTGTTTTTAATAAAAGGGATATATTGCTCTAATTACATTTTGTTCATGTCCTAAATTCTGCCCAGCCCCTGCTCTTGCTGGTGAAATAGTGAATGTCCGCTGTGCAAACTTTCTGTGATTGCCTGAGCATCCCACTCCAAGGCCAGAGGGCAGGGACTAACCCGAGACCCAGCAGAAACAGCATCTCAATGGCAGACACAGGGCCCAGGAGGTTTGCCAGGACCAAATTCTAACAGAATGTCCGGTGTCTCCGTACACTTGGCCTTTTGGGGCTGAGCTGGACTTCCATGCTTGGCAATCAGTTGTGAACATGTGCGCTCACACACCCCCAAGTCCTCCCGGACGAAGACTTCCTTTTGTCTCCTGGGACAAAGACAAAACCAGCCGGCCTTTTGCATAATTTGGCAGACAAACCCAAAAGACAGCAGTTCCTCTGGGGCCTCTGCTCTGAGGACATGAGTGACACTGAAGGCCTAACAAACTGTGCACCTCAAGAGAGGGGGACATCAGAGAGCCTGGGCAGAGCTGTAAACTGGGCGAGGGCCCCAGAAGTCAGGCATAAATAGGGCGGAGGCTTCAAGCCCCACGGCGGTTGGGAGAGGTGTTTGCTTTGGCGACTCTCGTCTTTGGAGCAGGCTCTCATACACCAGAGTCCGGCTTACCTGAGCACCACGAAGTCTCTGGAGGGGTGTGGAACCATGCTGTTTAGCACGTACTGGTAGATTTCAGTCTGTCTGTCCAACGTTTCCACGACCTTCCACTGCACGAAGTCCTCATCCCACAGGTGACGTTCTCTCAGCACGCGGTTCAACACCACGGAGGGCGGTGCCTCCACCTCCACGGATGCCTTCCACAGCTTCAGCGGGTTCCCGTCCCCCACCTTGGCAAAGACATGGGCGGGAGCTGAAGAGGTTACCCCGGGCTACCCAGACCAACCTCCTGTGACGGGCATTCCAAACCATCGGTGGTCACTTAAAGTGAATGGATGATACTGTACCCAGATTTAAAACGCAAATACTTCGGCCCTCAAGCTGATGAGAAAAAAATGATAAAACAGCCATAGACACAAACACACACAAGTGGTGTGAGGCAGATGTGCTCTAACACACTTGACTTTTACGTGGTTCTCCTCTGCCAGGCACTGTCAGAACGTTCATTCCACAAGCGAAAAACGCTGGGCACTGTTTTTCCTGGCACCACACAGAAATGAGCACAGACCGGGCTGGGATCCAGAAACCCCTGTGTATTCGAGTATAGACCCGGCTGGGATCCAGAAGCCCTCGTGTACGCGAGCGCAGACCCGGCTGGGATCCAGAAGCCCTCGTGTACGCGAGCGCAGACCCGGCTGGGATCCAGAAGCCCTCGTGTACGCGAGCGCAGACCCGGCTGGGATCCAGAAGCCCTCGTGTACGCGAGCGCAGACCCGGCTGGGATCCAGAAGCCCTCGTGTACGCGAGCACAGACCCTGCTGAAATCCAGAAGCCCTTGTGTACTCGAGCACAGACCCCGCTGAAATCCAGAAGCCCTTGTGTACGCGAGCACAGACCGGGCTGGGATCCAGAAGCCCTCCTGAATGCTCTGGGTTCTGATGGGAGTGCTGTTGGTGGCTTTTGAACAGGGCTTTTGAATGGCCCCTGGGTCCACGCAGGTGCCGAGTCCCACAGTTAAGCATGCATTCTGCAGCAGAGGGAACCTTACCTTTTTGAAAGCAAGGTCCGTGTTGTCAGGGCTGGAACACGTGACCCACCCCTTGAATTTCTCCTTAGCCTCTTTCTGGAGGCCTTGGACAAGATGCTCCAGGTACGTGTGAAAAGTTGCCCCGTTCTCTGCCAGCTGCGTTCCCAAGTCTTCTAGGCTGGGCGCGTGGATCTCAGCCTCTAAGTAGGAGTTACGAGACTGGGCCACCATCTCGTGTGGAACCTGAGCCAGTGAATGCATGGGAGAACAAAGCAGTGAGCTGATAAATGCCGAGAGTGACAGGGATCAAAGTCGCCTCGTCCACCGTCAAAGGTCCGAGGCCAGAAGGGGCTTTGCTAAAGCTAGGAAACACATATGACTCTGAGCCCATGTTTGTCCAAAACACCGGGATACATTCCCGATCACGTGCTCCATTTCTTTTTAGGATATCTGGCAAGAGTGGGCTCAGACAGCTTCACTCATTCATACACATTGACATATTGAGGGGAAAACTCAGCTATGACTCAGAGATGGCTTCGCAGTTTTCAGTATAGTTTTTTCCATCGACAAATGCCAGTGTTGCCATGGAGAGTATGGCAGGGGTCTCATCCACTTGCCTCTCCAAAGTACGTGAGGCCATACTGATAGGCTGTCGTTGAGTCTAGTGACAAGGATTCCTCAGTCATACTCAAGTGCACACGTGCGCATGACACGCGCGCGCACACACACACACAGAGACAGAGACAGACAGGCAGACAGACACAGAGACAGAGGAAGACTCTAATCAAGTTTGATGTAGAAATAAAATGTATTGTAATTGGCCAACTGGCCTTATATTTGACCAAGGAAGACGATTCAACTGTCTGCATAAAAGTCCCGTCATGGTAAACCCCGAGAGCCCATGACGGCCAAGGCCTGACTGTGCAGCTCTTTATAACTCCTGGGGGTGGAGACAGAGCTACAGCCCACACTGTCACTGTAAAGTGAAGAACAGAGAGAGAAGCTTCCTCTCCTTCCCAGCCTGCCCCGCATCCCAGGACCTCACCTCGAAGAGTCGGTTGCACTCCGTGATCATGTGGGCGAGCCCCTGAGCTGCGGCTAGATTTTCATTGAGGTCTTTCTGATCTGGCTTCCCAGTGGCGTATTTCTTCTGGATGACTCTGGAATGGAACATGGATGTGCTAAGTAGGTCCCCAGCCAAAGACTGTGTTGGGACACCCAGACTGTCCCTTCTGTTTGCCATTCATTCCCACGTGCTGCCCGACCTCAGGCTTTCTTTGTTTTCAAATAAAAACCAACGGCCCCACATCTTTAGATGCTCTGAGGCAGGCTGGCAGCTCACGACCAGAGGCCGTGGAAAAGTACAAAGACAGGAAGGGCTGTAGGTGGAAAGGTATTAGGTCCCCCCCCCCCCTTTTGAAATAGCTCGACTGCAGGTTCATGTGCTTCCTTTTTTAAATATGGCCTTCAAAAACTGACAATTGTGGGCTGGAGAGATGGCTGCTCTCCCAGAGGTCCTGAGTTCAAATCCCAGCAACCACATGGTGGCTCACGACCATCTGTAATGAGATCTGATGCCCTCTTCTGGTGTGTCTGAAGACAGCTACAGTGTACTTATATAGAATAAATAAATCTTTAAAAAAAAAAACCCTGATAATCGTAAAATGCCTTTTTGTGTATTTTCCTTCTTCTTCCCACCCAAATAAAATAGAACAAAGCTTCTTGGGCTTTCTGAGTCTCAACTGATCTGCTCTAGGGCTACTTGGTGGTGCTATGAGCCCCACTCACCCACGGGGGTGAGGGTGCCTCGCTCTGCTCCCACGATGAGTCCTGATAATCTCCTATCTGAATTCCACCATGAGAACACTTTTGTTTAATTTTACTTATTAAGAAATTGGATCTCGGGGAGGCCTGGTTGGGAACAATGCCAACCATGAGGGAAACTCACCTTGGGGAACTTTCTTTTTTCAGCAAGTTGAGGTGAAAGAGGGAGGGGGCCAGGCACACGGCCAGATTCATGGGCGTCATCTGATTCTCGTCCACCAAGTTCACTACGTCATGCAGGAAGCACAGGAGCGTCTGCAGGGCCTCCCGGTTCTCGTCTGCTAGCAGGAGGATGGCTGCCTGCACGGCCTGCAGCCGCTGTTCTTTGGGGACGTCTGAAGAGAAGTGGGTGCCAGGTTGTTAGAAGGAAGAGGCAGTGGGGAAGGGTGCATGAGCTCCTCGTCCAGATAGAAGACGTCAGCGGCGTCCACAGAGTTGGAACTTGGACCTCATCCAACTCCAGAACCCATCTGAGTGTCCCAGACGTTCTTAGGCCAAAGTGGCCCTTCTGTCTTTGACAGTTTTGGGGCTGGAGAGATGGCTCAGTGGTTAAAAGCACTGACTGCTCTTCTAGAGGTCCTGAGTTGAAACCCCAGCAACAACATGGTGGCCCTCTTCTGGTGTCTGAAGACAGCTACAGTGTACTTATACATAATAAATAAATAAATCTTTAAAAAAGATGGTCAGTTTTGGTGGAAGTTGGCGATCTATTGGGGCTCTGTCAACCTGGCCTCTCTCGTGCTCATCCTCTTTGACAGGCAGTTTGGGGAGCACCTTAGGGTAACCAAGGTTGGGTGGGACACAGTTGTGAATGCCACTGGGTAAAAAGACAAAGGCCTGGCTTTTTCCTACCCTAGTAGAGCCCCAGGCCACGTCACTCTGGCAGCACAATGGGCAGTGGGTAAGCTGTTTGCCCTTGGACACCCCGAGGGAGACAGTGCCTCTGCAAGTCAGGAGGGCTCACTTAGGACAATGTGCTGCTTTGACTCAGTGGTCCCTTAGTGTCACCTGTTTGATAATCTTAGGATCTTGAGCTTTGAGTTGTGCTTGTGAAAAAGGAACCTGGTCCCCTACAGCCTTGGGGAGTGAACGAGGGTCTCAATCTCCCCCTGAGAGCGACTCTGATGGAGGTGAAGGGCATCGATTATATAGGCTCTGGGCAAATAGCACAAAGACACAAAGTAGAAAATGGAAAAAAACCACAACAAATTGGGATTGAGGGATAGCATTTTGTGGCTCCCCTGGCTCTGTTTCGTGATCATCTAGGTTTGATGAATGTTTTGTGATCATGTATGTTTGGTGACTATGGCTGTCTTCCTTCAAAATGGACACCTGGGAGTGGGGGGTCTCTATGAAAGGCTGTTTGCACTCCTGAGCCAGGGGGCAGTGTGCTCGCGACCATCCCTTGATCTTCCACTGTGCTTTATAGCATGCACACCATTTCAGTGTATATCCCTGTGTCCTGAACGCATTAAGAAGAGACACTCAGATATTTGTTACTGTTAGAGGTGTAGGAGAAAGGGCCGGCACTGGCTGCTCTGGGTAGTGTAACCTTCTGCCTGCACCCTTGGGAGCCATTTGTCCTGGGTTCTCCTTGCTCTTCTGAGCGCTGTGCAGAAGGCCAGCAGCAAATTGAGGTTTCTAAGAAAGCATGGGCACTTGTCCGGAGGATAGCTTGTCTATGGCATCCTGGTGAAGACAGGGTTTTCTAGAGAACACTTTTGTCTGGATGACAGTGAGGCTGTTTTTTGTCTGTTTGCTTATGTTGGAGCCAGTATAACCAGTGACATACGTTCACCACACACCCTTCAACTGCTTGTAAATACTGCCCTGTAGGGAAGACGATTCTGTGTGCATGCGTTATCTAACCTGTGCGCATGCGTTATCTAACTGCAGCTGGCCGAACTTTTCTTCCACCAGCTTCCGCTCCCACTGTTAATCCTGAAGTCGCCGGCCACTGCATTTGCTCTCTCTCTTCCTTTCCGGCTCACTTGCTCCTTTGTCTTCTCTGAAGATCCGTTTACTCTGAATTCTGTTGCCTTTGGATGGCAGCTGCGTTCAACATTAAGCTGTGCTTTCTGTTGCGCGTGACATTGTTGTAGTCCCTGCTTCTGTTTTGGTTCTTGGAGATAACTCCAGATTTGCCTTTGTTAGTACCGTAGAATTTTGGAGTGTGGTGTGGGTGGTGACACGAATAGCTCTCTCTCTCCGTTCCCTTTTGGAGTCCCCCACCCTCCAGGCCACCAAGTTTGAGGGCATGTCTCTGATCCCTCAGACTGCTCTATCTTACAGGCTGCGGGATTAAGGTCTTCATGACCCATACTGCACTCCAGTCATCTGATGGCAGCAAAGGAAGTGAGACAGCCACCATCGAGCTACCTTAGAGAGCGGGGTGGCTACCAGAACTCTATTTTCTAGGACACTTAAGACTCTGGGGCCTGCTCTTGGCATCCATTCTCAGGAACCCCAGGAGTGTGCCTGCTCCCCAAACTTCCAAGCTTGATTCCGCTTATTCGTTGGGTCCAGATCGATAGACCTTAAATCAGTTCTGATGAATTTCACCCTTGAGGCCACTCAAGAGTCTTTCTTCCCTTCTTTAACAAAATACATGTTCTTTTTTGGCTCTGGGCTGCTTGGGGAAATGGGCCCCTCGCACTGATCCAGGGGTGAGCCCTCTCAGCTACTACAGACAAGGACCATTCCTCACTCTGTTCCTTTCCCCATTGCCTGCTCCAGGGGCAGTTATGGGACCAGGGATGGCACTGGGAGTTCTGAGAAGTCCACGTTCTCCACAAGAAGAGATGCGTGTCCCAGGAGACACCCGGGCTTTCTCTTCCAGCTTCCGAGTGTGATCTTCTGAAGGTGTGACGATTGTGTAGGTAGTGGTAACTTACACTTAGTTACGATCTGACTTCAAGAGTGTGGAAGATACCAGAGGCTGCTGTCCTAGCATTCCCAGGCTGTAGATTTACCCAACACTGGACTGGTTTAATTTCACTTCATTTCTGTCATGTGTACTAATAAAATGTTGTCATTAAAAAACAATTTGTATGTATGGAGGTTGGTTCCGTTTGGGGCATTAAATCTTTCAATAGCCAGTGAATTATTTATAATTATTTAATAATTATCTAATTATTAATGCCACTTTTGTGTTACCACAGCCTCCTAGTTTATCAGTGTCCTTTGGTACAGTGTTGTACACTTGGCATTTATTTCCTTTTTGCTCACCCCAGCCTTCCTGGATCTGCCTTTTTAACCCTTCTTACCTTCCTGTATCACAGTCATTCATGGTCCTGTCTCTCCTGCCCCAGTCTAAGATCCCTAAGAACAGACAGTGACTGTCACATCGTCTAAGTTTGCAGCACTCAGCAC